>NW_024868675.1:0-21670 GCF_013358625.1 Macadamia integrifolia | reverse complement strand
AAAAAAAAAAAAAAAAAAAAACAAATGAAGGGGAGTAAACAATCATAAATATCTCAAGGTTCAAATCAGACCATAAAACTGAGTTTCCACAGAATTTTAATCCCCAGAACCTAACATCAGCAGAAACCTACCATAAAGGACTTGAGCTTAAAGACAGTTGCACTTGAAATATATTTCGAAAATTCATACCTGTGAGCTCCTTCCACACAGTATCCAAGCAACCTGACCAGATTTTTGTGTCTAACTCGGCCAATTGCCTCCACTTCTACTTTAAACTCCTTCTCAGCTTGACCCCTGATAATTCATTTGTCTCATCAACTAACTCAAAATATCATTAAGCTATATATATATATATATATATATCTCGAAATCCAAGAAGGGAGCAAAAGGTTCTTCACTTAATTATGTTGTTAATTCCAGGTAACAACATAATTAAAACAGTAGAAAAATTGATCTACCTCAAAAGTTATGTAAACACAGCAAGTGTCAAGATAACAACACTTAACAGATCAGACTTAGAAGCCCAAGATTAGCTCTTTGGAATAAAATAAAGCAGCATGGATGAACTCAATGTCTCATTTTGACAGAAGAAGAAGAAAACAGGAATTCTGGATTCAGTAAGAAAGTTTCTGCGGAGCTTTTATTCTTACAAGAAAAACATGTTGGTAGCACTTCATAGAACCCGGTTGACAGAGAAATAAAAATTACCTTCCTTAGAAAACACTTATCTGTAAAGACTATAGAACTAACATTAAGCCAAGGTGTACGACTTGGGCAACTAGGAACAAAGAAATTGAAGGAATTGTCAATAAACAATTCTGCATTCGTGGAATAAAATGCGGCAGAAATCTGGGCAATTAGGTACCTGTTATTCAACAAATTCTTAACAGCAACATGGTTTTTGTCCGGCAAAACGCCGAGATAAACGATCCCATAACCACCTTCCCCAATCACATTCTCATCGGAAAATCCGTTGGTCGCCGCTTCAAGCTCCCGGAGAGTATACCAGTGACCCCAACCCAGATGCGAAACCTCAGGAGGCCCAACGGCCATGGATGTGGAATCCGTCGCATTAGTCGATCGGCTCTCACCGCTTGCGTGTGAAGAGGGTCTATCGGAGAACACCACCCGATGCTCAGGCTTCCCAATGTCGATCTGGATCTCTGGAATAGCAGAGGGAAACGCAGAGCGCTGATCCGGAGCACCAACATGGAGGATCTCTTGGATCTCCTTAGAGACCACAGGGGTCAGCTCACGGGCGCGAAGCCTCTTCCCCGAAAGTGAGCGATAGTATTTGGGAGATTTACGGCGACGAGACGTAATGCAGAGAGAGATGAGGAAGAGTATGAGAACAATGAAAGCCCCAACGCAGATTCCGATCACTACCCATAAACGAAGACCAAAGATTGAAGTCGGCTTCGAGAGCTCACTGTTCAGAAACGCTGTATCGAAGACCGACATGGTCGATACTTGTTGGATTTCCCTAAGATAGCCGAAACAGGGATATTCCGAGTGGAAATTGCATCATATCGCCGGAAAATTTGGGTTTTGCGGCGAAATGGAAGTGGGGTTTGTGGGTGAAAAGAGAGAGAGAGAAGGGAGTTGCAGAGGAGAGGTCAGAGTGAAGGACAAAGTGGGAGTCGAGTCAGAGAGTGTGAGACAGTGAGAGTGACTAAACAGTTAGAGAGAGAGAGAGAGAGTGGAGTTGAATAGAATTACGTATTGCATTACCCTAATAAGTTTTACATAAATAAAGAGAAAAATCCAGTAGACCTAACAAATCTCAAACTTCCATGCAGGCATTACTGGAAAAACAGAGTAGTTTAAAGCAGAAAAACTAATTTCCTAATAAAGAGCGGAAAGCGAAAGAGGAGAGAGACTGTGAGAGAGCCGTTTAGAGAGAGTGAGAGAAAAGAGGAGAGAGACTGAGAGAGCCGTTATTGTTGCGTTAATAATTTCAGGGAATGCATTCCCACGTGTCACAGACTCAGAGTCTCAGGTTGGTATCGGCCGTATCGGTCGATACAGATATTTGAAGATCGGACCTTAAACCGATGAAATATATACATGAAAAGAGTTTCCTGTGATGGAGTGCGATTCTGTAAATAAGCGAGATTTAATGAAAAAATGCAAAGAAATATTCATAAAAATGTCATTTTTCATTTTATGACCTGTCATTTTATCCCATTCATTGAGCGTAGTGACCACACTCACTCCCCAGAGTGAGGTTTGAGAATTCAATATCAGGTGGGGTTAATCCGAGTCCTAGATAATATTTAGATAAAAAAAAAAAAAAAGAACTAGATCTTAAGATCGATCAAGACTGATAATGATTTGAACCAATCTGGATTGGCCAAGAACAAAAGATATTCATGTTTTCAATTAAAAAACATTTTTAAAATTATTTTACCCCTTCACCCACACCGATCCATTGATACAATATCGGTCAAGAATCAAGTCAAGATCAATTGTGATTCAATCCAACCCCCCACAGAAACCTCTGACTCTATTCCGAGAGAGAGAGAGAGAGAGAGAGAGGATCCACTTGATTGTACTAGTGAAAAATCTAATGCCCTTGCTCCACTATCTAGCCCCTCAATTATTAAAAAGAAGTCCAGAGAAGATAGACCACCTTTTTCCATTAATTTAATATTGTTGGTAAAACCTCACACCACCCCCCCAAAAAAAAAAAAAAAAATTTGTTGGCAAAACATATTTTTTTAAACTCTACGATGGATGCTGCTGTAAGTAATCTGTCCTATATTTAATATATGTTTTCTATTTAAAAAATTATGAAAAATCATATTTTATCATTGAGCAAAGAAACTCTATCTGCTTGCATGGCGGTGCAACTAGTGTGCAAGTCAATAGGAGACCACATAGAGGCATCGAAACAGGGGAGGGGCAGCATGACACCGCCTGTATCTTGACATAATAGAACCACGTAAGCACGCAAGGTTCTTTTTCCCTATATCATTTCTTAATACAAGTTTATAAAAATTTCAGGGCAGTTTCCTGCCCTAATATGATGGGTTTCTTGTACATTTCATATATCTACCACATATTAGCTCATATAGAACCAAAATTCGCAAGCATAGGCCCCAAGGTCTTCTATTCAAATGTAAAAATTCAGTTCAAACGAAGTTTACAAAGTGACAATGTACTTTCTATCCAACGGTCAAAATTGCTACATCATAATTCTACATGACCCAATAAAGTAGGCCATCAAGAACTTGCTAAGTGAGTAATGCAAAATTTTTTTTGTTGAATAATCAAATCAAGATTTCCTGCACATTTACAGTTGGGTTTAAATTTGAAAAAGCAATAGAAAGCAACAGCCACAAGCAGAATTAGCTTCATCAAAGCTTTGCTGTTTATCCTTTTTCTACTTTCTATGATGACCTCAGTGATATCCAACTCCTGTAAGCAGAGCTTGTTTCATGGTATGGGAACTTTCGTAGTGCTACATGGAAGAATGAAAATTGGAAATTCAAGCCTGATTCATGTTGAAACCAAAATAAGATTGATTAATGCTCATCCACGCAATGGTCCACCTTGATAGCCTTCAATATTTGACATTTCCGCGTCAATCTGCTTTCTTGTCAGATTCATCAAGCACTGCTAGTCTTTCAACAAATGGAGGATGAGAATAGTGGTAGGCTGAGTACCATGGATCTGTGTTCATTGCTGAATGATTTTCTTTCTGCAAGCCAATAAACCCTCTGATCAGTAATGAACTAATGTTCACCCCTGCACTTTCCATCTTTATATGATAAACCCAACCCTCCCAAAAAAAAAAAGCTTTGCCACCCAAATTAACAGACTTCACTCCCCAGGTGGGTAAAAGACACAGGAGCTGAGTTACTATCCAAGAAATCCGAAATGGAGTACTGGTGGAGCAATCCAACATCGCATTCCAGTCCATTGCATATAGAGACATGTAGATAAATTTTTTTATAAATACAGGTCTGAAAATAATCACCTGTAGTTTCACAAGAACTGCTCGAAGTGGCTTTGAATAACCAAGCTTCTTAACAAAAGCATCAGCCTGAGTAAAGAAACTATCATTTCAGCTTGGGTCGAGAATCAAAAACAGTAGAAATAGATGAGAAAGAGAGACGACAACACATGTGACCAGAATTACTCTGGAAACTAGTTACCTGGAATTCAAAAGATCGTGTAACAAGATTAAGACCAAAAGTAGCAAGATGCTGGAGGGGAAGTACAGTGTTCTGCAATGAACGAAAACCAATGTCATATATGTAAATCAGTAAAATTCTGTGTCTTGTATTCATGTAGGAAACCCATATAAATACACAAAATTGGACACCCATACAAGGTAAGTCCATAGAAAGAAAGAACTTTACAAGGAAAGAGAATATTACAAAAATCTATACAAGGTTTTATAGGGAAAGGGAATATTACACAAATATAACAGCTATACAATGAAAGGATTGAAAGAATCCTATAGAATCCTATCCTTTCATATAACAGCTATACAATGAAAGGATTACAATGAAAGGATCCTATCCTTTCTCTTTACATTCTCCCTCAAACTGATGCTGGGTGGACAGCATAAGTTTGGATGCAAGATACCAATGACGAGCTGAAGACATAGTTTTAGTAAAAATGTCTGCAATCTGATGAGCAGAAGCTATGTAGGGAAGAGAAATAAGGTTATTAAGATATTTGTCACGAATGAAATGACAATCAACCTCAATGTGCTTCGTGCACTCATGAAATACTGGATTGGACGCATTGCGAATGGCACTAGTATTATCAGCATAGAGAGGTGTTGGCTCTGAAAATGAAACAGAGAAATCTTTGAATAACCCATGAAGCCAAACAATCTCACTACAAACTGATGACATCGAACGATATTCAGCCTCTGCAGATGACTTGGAAATTGTATGCTGCTTCTTACATTTCCAAGAAATAAGAGAGTCCCCAAGAAAAACACACCATCCTGAAGTAGAGCGCCGAGAGTCAGGACAACCAGCCCAATCAGCATCAGCATAGACACGCAATTTAATTGAAGAAGAGGAGGAGAAAAATAGCCCTTGTGTAGTTGTCCCTCGCAAATAGCGAATAATGCAATGAGTAGAGGTGAGGTGCAATTGGCAAGGTGACGAAACGAACTGGCTAACAATATGGACAGCATAAGAAATATCTGGGCGAGTCATAGTAATATAGATGAGACTTCCCACAAGCTGCCGATATATAGTAGGATCAGAAAGAGGTTCTCCAGCATGCTTAGAGTATTTGACATTAACTTCCATAGGAGTATCCACTTTCTTGTCATCAGTTAAGTTGGCTAGTTTAATCAAATCTTGAACATATTTGTGTTGGTTAACAAAGTAACCCCGTTTAGAGTAGTGAACCTTGAGTCCAAGAAAATATGTGACAGGACCCAAATCCTTCATCTTAAAGGAAGAACTTAGAAGTGACTTCAATGTGGTAATAGCGTCAATATCATCTCCAGTAATAAGAATGTCATCCACATATAATAGAAGACACGCTACACCTTTAGCAGAAGAATGAAAGAACAATGAGTAATCATGGTAACTCTGAGTAAAACCAGCATGAATAACCACCTCTCGAAAACGTTCAAACCAAGCCCTAGGAGCTTGCTTCAAACCATATAAGGATTTCTTTAGTCTACAAACCATTGATCGATTATATGAAAGACCAGGAGAGGGGTGCATATAAACTGTTTCCTTCAAATGACCATGTAGAAAGGCATTCTTAATGTCCATTTGAAATATAGGCCATTGACGGACATCAGAAAGAGCTAAGATGACCATAAAGAGCTAAGACGACATGAACAGTGGTCATCTTAGCAACTGGAGCAAAAGTCTCAGAGTAGTCGATACCATATTCCTATTTATCTCCCTGAGCAACAAAACGAGCTTTATATCTATCAATAGAGCCATCAGACTTGAGCTTCATAGAATATACCCAATGACACCCAATAACTGGAGTATTCGAAGGAGTAGGCACCATATCCCAAGTATCATTTTCCACTAAAGCATTAAGTTCTGAGTCCATAGCCTCTTGCCAACAAGGAAAACGACATGCCTGCCGGTAACATTTAGGAAGAGAAACAGGATCTAACGAGACAAAAAGAGAAGTAATGGGATCCAATGGAGCAAACAGAGCAAGGGTTCAGATCTCAGCCTTCTCTAGAATCTCTGGAGCATTCCGATCATCTCTGCAGCAAGGGTTCAGATCTCAACCTCTGCCAAGCATTCTGATCCTCCGATTCCAATCTTCCGCTGTCCTGTGAGCAATCTGTGCATCTGTGAACAGTCCTTGTTCAGTTCTGCTGCAATCTGTGCCTTGTGGGTACCCTCCTTCCTCACTTATTAGTTCTTATCCTTCTATATATATATATATAAATTTGTTTTGCTGCCACCTATTTTCTGCCACCCATTACCCATTTGCTGCAATACCATCCTACGTCTCTTGCTCTTTTCATTGACTGCTATTAATTTTTTTTTCCCATTATTTGTTCTTCCAAAATGGAAAAATCTGAGATATTGTCTGTTAAATTCGATGGTACAAACTATGGTATTTGGAGGTTTCATTTTCAGTTTTTCATGGAAGGGAAAGGTTTGTGGGGCTATATCGATGGCTCGACATCCCAACCATCTGTTACTGATCCTTCCAAGTCATCTAATTTGGCTAAATGGAAGATTGATAATGCTAAGATTATCACTTGGATTCTTGGTACTATTGATCTGCATATTGGTATTCCTATGCGTGGTTTTTCCACATCTCATGAGATGTGATCATATCTTGAACGAGTTTATCAGCAATCAAATTTAGCCAAAAATTTTCAAATTGAAAATGATTTAATTTCATATGGTCAGGGAGAGAAGTGTTTTTAGGAATATTATGCTGGTTTCCTCACTTTATGGAATGAGTATGAACAGGCTCATATAACTTCCGATTTATCTGATTGTTGCATTAGCACCTTACAGAAAATATATGCTGAAAGAAAAGTAATGCATTTTCTCATGAAATTGAGAGCTGACTATGAGGTTGTTCGAGCTAACATCCTCAATAGGGGTACCCTACCTTAAATGGATTTGGTTCTTGGGGAGTTGCTTCGGGAAGAGACTCGACTCACTACTCAAACTACCCTTGACCAGAGAAGGATGATGTGGTATTCTTCACCAACAAACCCAAATCGAAACCTCCCTCTGATACCATGTAAATCAGCAAAATTCCGTGTCTTGTATTCCTGTAGGAAACCCATATAAATACACAAAATTGGACACCCATACAAGGTAAGTCCATAGAAAGAAAGAACTTTACAAGGAAAGAGAATATTACAAAAACCTATACAAGGTTTTATAGGGAAAGGGAATATTACACAAATATAACAGCTATACAATGAAAGGATTGAAAGAATCCTATCCTTTCATATAACAGCTATACAATGAAAGGATTACAATGATAAGATCCTATCCTTTCTCTTTACAATATATAAAGGGTTTACTGTTGAGAGAATGGATTCCCACCTTGTCAGGCACAGTCCAGACAGAAATACATGATATTCTAGACCTAGTAACCTGAAACTATATCTGGCTGGAAAGGATGGAGTAAAATTAGTAGTAAGCATAATATGGAAAACCAACTGAGATTATTTTATTTATGTATGTAAAAGATACATGCACATACTGTATGATACTGCATCACAATCTACATTCATAATATGTAATACTTCAGCAGATAAGCTAGGAAGGGTGGAGATATATTGGGAAATGGTGTAGATTCGTGCATTCATTCCTTACCTTTCCTACTGTGGCATCAGTTTTTTCTTCTTGATGTTACCATGTGTATGTAAATGTACTTGACATGTACAGTTCCCTTCTCAGGTTCTCTGATTATAAAATGATTGATCTTACCTTTAAAAATTCTAGAGATGTATAATTATATTTAATAAACCCCTCCAGGGAGTTTCCCACACCAACAGTTGGAGGCGAGCATGTATCAGATTTAGGATAGTTGTTAGCTAAGTTAGAGTTAATTTCCTATTTTGATTATGCATTCTACTTTCCTATTTGGGTTATGGCTATGTAATAGGTAGTCTATATATTGAATGAAAGGGGAAGTCCCAACCACATGGTTGTGACTCCCAAGTTACACCGATCTCTTTGTCTCTCTCTTATTTCTTCATCTTTGATTCTGGTTGTCAAATCTTTACACCTACTATTTGCTATTTTCTGCCAAATGCAGGGATAATTTGTTCATTTTAACTGTTGTGTAAATGTGGAAATTCTCTAGAGGTATCTTTCAAATTTAATAGCCCATACAGCCATCAACCATATGGACAATTGTGTGGAGGGTTTTCCTTAGTTGTAAATTTTGTTTCAGTGACCATTTCAGTCGACGGACCAAATGAAAATTTCGGATATTTCAGTCTTAACTTTTTGGTCAATATATATGTATATTTATGTGAATATGTATTCACATAATTATTTTATATATATATAATTTTTGAAGAAATTGAGATAGTATATGTACATGTGTTTTATACACACACACACACACACACACATATATATATATATATATATGGGAGAGGGATAGGTATGCTGCTGGCTTTCCTGGAGCTAGCGTCTCAACCAACGGAAGTGCTGGGATGGGAGGGGCACAGGGGACTTTTCCAAGGGGAGGAGGAGAGAGAGACATAGATCTGGGTATACCGGTGGCACACCCAGTCTTTTCCCTATATATATAGATATATATATATATATATATACATATGCATATTTTAGTATTTTGCACATTATGAGTTTATGTAATGCATATATAAACAAGGATAACTTTAACCAAGAGCTGCCTTTAGCTGATGGTTGATACATTGCATCTTTACTCTTTAGTGTGAACTACAGGATCTTATTCTTTCAATCTCTAAGGTTTCTCTAACATAGTTTTGAAATGGGCCAGAGAAGGTTCGGTTCATCGGCTTGGGAGTTGGGACGGAATTGGGTTGGTCCATAGTTAGTAGCAGAAACAGTGATGAAAATTTCAATCAAGAAATTGGCCAAAAATTAGTTAAAACCCCAAAATAAAAGTTAGGGATACCTTACCTGCATCTTATCGGATGCGTGCACACTACTGATTTGAAACCTAACCAAAATTTACAGCCATGGTTCTTTCTCTTGTCTTATAACAATGTATAAAGACTTGTGTTGGATTGGCACTACATAGATAATCTATATAGATAGAATCAATATGTGGATGTGGAATAAATAAGGAAGAAATAAGAAAGAATCTCGGGTTTATTCAAAAATTCAGTATCAATAAAGGTACAATAAGCAAGCTCAGCCCTGTTTTCTGACACCACAAACAAGTACCACATGTTTATGCATGCAAAATAAATGAGATGTGGTCAGTATAAATTTATAATTGAAAGTTATTTATCAAAAAATAAGGAAAAAGAAATCAAACCTGAAAGAGGATGAGCCCAATGAGCACGTGCTGTGTGTCAAACCCAAAACTTTCAAACAAATTCTTTGAGTTCCTCACAAGAGTATACCCTCCAAATTGTAAAAAGGTAAGGACCTCCATTAATGCTAAATGTGACAAATGAAGCCGAGAAAGCAAACCAAAACTACCCTACATATTCACATGAATGAATACCATGAGCCAATCCAAGTGGACTAGTCACTGAAGCAGACGATAATATAGAAAAGATATGTAACTACCAAGGATTATCCTGTTTTGAGAATCACTATGTTGAATATGCATGTATGGCATATCCTTGTTTAGTGAAGGTGAAATAACTTCAATATTCAAGGAATTTTTGGAACTCTCCTCACCCAGCCAAGAAAAGAAAAGAAATAAAATAAATGGTCTTGTTCTGAGCCTGCAAGAAATTGTGTGCCTGACACTGAAACGCTTGTTCATGTCAGTCAATTACTTGGGCAATGAGCTTGCTAGGGATGGGGCAGTAAGACTGATTTGTCCCCTTTGTGGGTTAGCAGGCTTAGCTTACGATTGTTGTTGTTGTGCAATTAAGTATTGTCTCTTATCTCTTCCTTGTTTTTCAGAAATAAAATTTTCTAATTAAAAATCCAAAACAGAACAATACTTCTTCACATCTGTTGATAAGTATCTAAGGTGTCATGAAGACCACCATAGCTCAACTTCACTACATGATCATGGTAACAAAAGAAAGTTGAAGAATGTTCTGATAACCTAATAAAAAAGGAATGGATTTTCAAAGATATTGAACTTCAATAGTTACCCAACCACCCCCCACCCCCCAAAAAAAATAAAAATAAATAAATAAAGGGAAAAAAATATGAAAGCTATATTTTCATGGAAGGCAGAACATACTTGGATTGCAATAAACTTATATATTGGATGACCACGTTTCCAATGCCCCAGTTCATGGGCAATAACAGCAACAACTTCATCTTTTTTGCACTGCCAAGATGCAATTGGGCCATATTACATAAGCTTCAGTGTGAAAAATAGAAATATTACAGCCTAATATCAAATATTTCCACCCTTACGACTATGATTTTCTTATAGAATTCAGTAATGACCTTTAAGAATGTGAAACGCCAGAAGAAAATGAGTAACAACGATGAATAGGATGGTTGATTCTCCCAAATTCCCACAGAACTAAACTGTGATTCGTTTACATGACAGCATTAACATTCAATGAATGTACAAAAATTACACAAACAAGGTGTTTTCACATAAAAAGGCTCAATTAAGTTTTGGAACACGCAGTAAGTATATCTTTTAAGAACTCAGAGGATGATCACTCTGGCAACAGACAACCAGGTAAACATATATATCCAAAAAGAAAATGACAACGAGGAAAATAAAAACGATGAAGCTTCCAATAGCGTCTTAGCAAGGAATGGCAAGGATTCAGCTGAACAGTACCCAAATTTAATCGTTTATTACCTTGAATTCATAAAGCCGTCACAATTTGCAAGCCAAGTACATCAACGAATACGCCATTATCAACAGGGTTGAAAAGGCCAAATAGAATATTCCATTATCAAGTTGGCAGGTAAGGCCTTGAGATTGTCTGTCTATACAATAACAACACGAAACGAAGAAATATCTGGCAGCATTGGATGGAAAGAAGAGATTAGGTCAGTATTTGGAATGGATTCTTCAGAATGTGAATATGCACATTACCATTCCTAGAATGCAGAACTCATTCTAGAGAAGAATGAGAACTTCGTTGGGATCAGCCTAGAATGCATTCTTCACAGTGGAATGGGTTAAGCATTTTATTTTGGTCCGATTCCCTCAAATTGCCAAAGAGAGGCTATTCAATGAAGTGAACTAGGCCTCTGGCTCCCTGGCACAAAATTGTTTGGTTCAAAGGCCGTATCCCTCACCACAGCTTTACAATTTGGCGCACCTTATCCAATTGTGTTCCTACACAATCCTTCCTCATACATCCCCACATTCCTGTTCCTCCCTCCTGCTGCCTCTGCCCTCATGGCTCCAAGGACACTGCTCATCTCTTCTTCTCCTACCCCCTCTCCTCCTCGGTTTGGAAAAGAGTCCTCTCTAGTTGTTGGCCCTCTAGAAGATCCATTATTCCTCTGGATAGGGAATGGGTCTAGATTGATATGACCTTCAGGGGTTCCTTCATCTGTGACGCTATTGGAAAACTAGCTTTCCATGCTACCATTAACCACATCTGGATGGAGCGTAACATCCATAAATGGTCCTCCAATTCTCATTATAAGGACAAGATTTGGAAAACCATCTACCTCAATGTCTCCGCTAAAGTTAGATCTCTTCACCCTCGGCCAATTCCTAATACTCGTAGGAATAGACATATCAAGGCTTCCTGGAGACTGCCGGTTGACTTCATTCCCCCTCCCCATTGATGTCCCCCCCCCCTCCCCTTTTTGAGGTTCCCCTTTGGTTTTCTCCAGGGTTAGTTTTATTGTTGCCCTCCCAGATTTGATTGTTTGTTGAGGTTATGCCACCTTCCCCCCACCCCCCCAATTTCTCTTCCCTTTTATATTCTTTCTCCTTGGTAATGAATTAGTTTATTCATCCAAAAGAAAAAAAATGAAGTGAACTGTGAAGAAGTCAACCTGGAATTCCGAAATCTGGAGCTGTTTCTGTATGAAGGCTGAGATCTGGATTTGCAGGTAATTTGAAGACAGAGTATTCCAGGTATTGGAACTTCATTTCTGCTCCGCTCTGCCTTAGTCTTATACTAAAAATGGTCGGCTTTCCATGTTTCATGTGCCTGAGATATAGTGGTTGCGTCATTTTCTGAAAATTTGGATGTGTTCTGCTTGCTTTGAAGCTAATTTCTTATTTATCACTTAATATTTCTGGTGGATAGTTGGGCTCTGTGGTGCTTAGAAGAAAAAGCCGAGCAGTGACCACCTTCAGCAAGCACACACACAGAGAATACCAGCAACCCCCATGAAAACTCGGGGGGGGGGGGGGGAACATTGCACAAAACTTTCTTTCCTCTCACCATCCATCTTGCAAGTGGGTCTAAGGTTTTTTTATTATTATTATATTTATTTTAGACAGCAAAAAATACAAAAATACACTCAAATTGTAGTAACAAATTTAACACATATATTTTATAATACTAAGTGCACTTGCAGAATGCGGGATGGGATTCTGGATGTATTCCAAAATGAGGCCTGTTCTTAATCACATTTTAGAAATCCAGAACGGGAATGTATACCAAACAGCATTCCTCTCACTCCAGCATGTATTTTAGACGCAGAACATGTTCTGAGGTTGCAAACCAAACACAACCAAGGTCTGGCTAAGAAAGAGAAGAACAAATGAGATTGAATGACGTCGCCAGTAACAAATTTAACACATATATTTTATAATACTAAGTGCACTTGCAGAATGCGGGATGGGATTCTGGATGTATTCCAAAATGAGGCCTGTTCTTAATCACATTTTAGAAATCCAGAACGGGAATGTATACCAAACAGCATTGCTCTCACTCCAGCATGTATTTTAGACGCAGAACATGTTCTGAGGTTGCAAACCAAACACAACCAAGGTCTGGCTAAGAAAGAGAAGAACAAATGAGATTGAATGACGTCGCCAGTGGAAGAGGGAGGAAAATATAGGACCATCTAGCTCTGGACGTAGGATAAAGACATCCCAACAGTTCATATACCTTTCAGTCTGTTCAAGTTAGCACAGAATTTTCATGGGATCCCACCTCCTAATAAAATTCAAAGCAATTTAAAAAATAAGAAATTAAAGGAACTGCAGGTGTAACATGCAAATGATCCCAGCTGTAAGATCAAAAGGAAATAATGGTCAGAAATGTAATATACCTATCACCAATGTTATCATACATAGGCATGCTGCAGGATATAAAGACCTAACAGATTATTATTCCACCCCTGCCCTCAAAAGAAAAAAAAATTAGTAACTGTGTTATTGTTCGTTCAGGATTATCTCCAGGCCTTTTGAATTGCCAAATCTGCTGAGTATAGGAAAGAGAACACATGTTAACACTTTAAAAGCTAACAAAGTGGTCAGTGAACATGAAAGCACAAGTTCAACTAATGTGTGATTGATAATTTGATATGTTATCCTAACTTGTGAATATGAATTTAAACAGCAAAATATCACTAAGAGTAAACTTTTGACAAAAAGATTAGAAATCATGAAAGAAAAACCTATCAATAACAACAACTCAGCCTTATCCCAACTAAATGGGGTTGGCTACATGGATCCTTACCCTCCATCAAATCTATTCAAAGAAATTTATGATAAAATGCCTAAGTTATGCATGTTTTTCCTCACCACTTCTCTCAAATTCATTTTAGGTCTTCCCCTAGCTCTTTTAGCTCCTTCAATCTGAATCAAATCACTTCTCCATATTGAAGCATCTAAAGGCCCCATTGTACATGGTCATGTCCCTTCAAGCGACTTTCTCACATCTTATCATGTATCGTCGCTACTCCCAAATCAGCTCTAATTTGTTTTTCCTTACTTTATCTTTCCTAGTTTTACCACATATCCATCTCAACATGTTCATCTCAGCTACACTGAGTTAATCTATATGATGTTTCTTAACTGCCCAACATTCCATGCCATGCATCATAGTTGGTCATATGACTGTACTATAGCATTTTCCTTGTGCACATAATCATAAGCTCTTCCACACTTCTATTAGGACCACATATGGACCAAGTGCCTTGTCTAATTTCATCCTCCTTAGAACTTCTATACTTCAAGCACCCTAATTTTTCATATATATATATATATATAGTGTCCAAACATCGAGATGTTTGAGTTTGAGGGGCTCAAGTGTAGTTGGCGAACTGCCTAAGCAAGTTCCATGTCCCTAAAATTCTCAGGCCGATGTATTGGGATTTGTTAGCCTGAATTTCAGACACATGCCGAGAAACTGAGGCGGGTGGGGGTACAATAGGCCCGAATTAGCGTCAAATCTGCATCTTATGGGCGCCAACAGTGTTATATCACCCAGTAATGAGCCGCCCTGAGGTTTGAGACGTCCGTGAGAGCGTCTGATCACGTGTTGCCTAATGTGAACCGTATCCGTTCTCACCAGGATACAGAGGGATGGGTGAATAAACTAGGCCTCCAATCCTTAGGAGAGAAGAGAAGTGCCTACATGGGTACTTCTATACATATATATATATATATACACAAGACATGGTGTCTTGATGAGTTGTGCAACCTTCTAAGAAACTATTACTCGAAGTGTCTGCCTACTAGTACTTTATCACCCTCACTTTTAACACATCTAACATGATTAAAATCTCTACTCTTCAGGTCCCTCATTTATCCATCTTAGATAGCTTTTTCCCTTCCTTGTCCTCAAATTGTTATAGAGATCCTCATATTTCTTCTCCTTTGCTTTTCCGCACTCCTTTGGGCTTCATTTCTAGAAACTCTATACCTTTTTAAATCCTCTACATCCTTAGTCCTTCACCATGTCTTAAAACTTCTTTCTTAGCCTTAATGTCTACTTGAAAATCATCATCTCACCACCAAGTCTCCCCAGATGAATGATTTTTCCCTTTCAATTTTCCAAGGATATCTTTAGCAACCTTCTTACTACAAGTAGTCATCTTGTTCCATGTTGTATTAGTGTCTCCATCAAAGTCACACCTTCCTTGTTTGACCAATTTATCAATAAATGATTTCAGTTTCTCATTTTAAGCTCCACCACCTTATCCTAGGGAAAATGATCTCACCTTTCTTACATTTTGGTGTAATGAGACACATATCCATGACCACTAATCTATGTTGAGTAGTTAGGCTCTCTCCTGGTGTAAGCTTACAGTGCTTACATGACAACCTATTGGTACTTTGAGTTAGAAAAAAATCTATTTTGGCTACGATGATGCCCATTTTTGAAGTTAACTAAATGATCCTCTCTCTTCGAAGTATGTGTTTATTTTGGATAAATCATAAGCCACAACAAAATCTAAAACTGAAGTCCTTGCCTCATCGTCTCTTCAAAACCATATGCTCCATGTCTTCCTTCATAGCCTCTATGATCCCTCCCAATACGTCCTTATAGACCTCTCCCTATAATATTCTTTTCTCTTAACTAAAACCTCATATTAGTGTGTAAACGCTAATTACACTGACAACTTCTTTGTCCAGCCCAAGTGTTTTAACATCCACCACATCATTTTTTTAAACCTTTATCCACTACTATGCCCACTCCACTTCTATAACTTTTATCCCCCGTAGACCAAAGTTTAAAGTCATCGAACTCCTTGGATTTTTTACCCTTCCATCTAGTTCTTGAATATAAATTATGTCAATACTTCTTCTCCTAATAACATCTATCAATTCTAGAATTGCTAATCTAATCCTACGCTTTTGGAATAGCTTCTTTACCCCATTCATCCATGGTGCGAAAACCCTTGCCTAATTGTCACCGCATCCGGTTGCCGACACAATGCATCGTTTGCAGGGGAAGCCGTAGCTAACCCTTGCTCATTATACACCACACCTAGGTCAAAGTGTAGCGTGTCGCTTCCAGGGGGACGACCTAGCATAAGGTCGAGACTATAAGGTTCTAGGATCCATTTAAAAAATGTTTGGCTAAAGTCCTTTTTGGTTCTGGCTGCCTACCCAACGCACTAACCCCCATCCATCTGGGCTTAGGACCAGCAGCAAAAACACTAGTAGAATTGAAAGACAAACCTATCAAAAGAAAAAACCACGTAAGACAAGTCCATGTGTAAGAGAAAAGATTGAGAAATGAGCTTTCTCTAAAATGTTGTTTATGCAGTATTCACTGTGCAAGGATCCAACAGTCACTATAATAAGATCATTACACCACAATGTCATATGGAAAGAGAAGGAAGTTTTGTCAACATAAAAGTGGACAGCCACAACCAAATCACTAAAACATATAATGTCAAAAACTAATGGATCCAATTACATCTAAGTATCTATCCAATCAATATTTCTATTGGAATGAGAGAAATGATTTGGAAATGATTCAATGAAACATTGCCATCTCACTTAGCCTTGCACCACAAATGGAATCTCCATCCAGTCAAGAATAGTCATACTGCAAATGACAAAAGTAAAATAAATATAGAATCTGGATTAGTCATAGTTTGCATTCCTAGTTCTTCAATGAACAGTTGGGATAAGGCTTGGTTGTTGTTCAATGAACATGAACAGAGAGAGGAGGTAGGTGAGAAACAAGGTCCTTTTTTATGCTCTGTAGTAGAAATGTCTTCATACCTGCTGAATTAACATATCATAAAGGACAATCCGCTTGTTCTTAAAGAATCCATACGTGTAAGCCTGCCAGATATTGATTAGATGAATGAGACCACCACAAAATGATTATTGATATTTGATATATCCAAAGGAAAAACACACAAAAATTCTTATTCATGGAATATATTTTAAAAAGTTGGAGACAAGAAGTATGGGATGGGATGGTTAGAGATTTGGCTCACAGAACCAAGGGCCTATCATACACTTGCCAACTGTCCAATGAGATTCTTCTACACCCTTTCCTTTCTTTTCTTTTCTTTTTTTTTTTTTTTTTTTTGGGGGGGGTGTGGGGGCGAGGTTTTTGGGGAGGAGTTTACTTGATAGGTTTCTTTTAAGTGTTAAGCATTTCTTAAATTAAAGATACAATTTTTTTTTCTTTTGATCTACTTACCCCTTGACTTCCTCTAGGTTTATAGGAGTTGGGATAGTATCAGAGTAGGAATGTAGGATTATGCAAAAGCCACCCTGCTGCCATCCATTCTCAAGGTAAATTTTGAGACTTCCTTGCGTCGACATGGGTATCAAGGCTTCAGGGCAAATGCTTTTTAAATATGATTATGCAAAGCCTAGGTCTTGTCCCAAGTATGACCTCAGATAGAGCCGATTGGAGGGCAAATATCCATGTAGCCGATCCCATTTAGCTGAGATTTTCCTGACTTGCTGATGCTGAGCTTCTTTCCTTTTACTTTCATCTCTCCTATTTTGTTTTTGCACGGATCCATGTAGCCAACCCATTAAGTTGGGATAAGGCTGAGTTCGTTGCTGTTGTTGAAGGAAAACCCTCACCATGTCAAAGTAAATAAATATATCCAGTAAATTCATAAGCAAATGCTGACAGAGCGACCCAAACCTCATTCATTCTCCTCCGTACTTGTATGAATTCTATGCTGATTGACAGACTCAAACAAAATCACAATTGTGAAGTAACACATATTAGATTAAACTATCAGAGTTAAATCTTCACATTGCTATGGCTTGACCCTGTAGATACATGAAGAACAAAGAGTTTCTTTAAAGGAAACTTGAGTGAGGAAGCAAGGTTCTCAATGTTCCGTTTCAGTTGTCCATTGGTAAGCTGAGGGGAGCGGTAAAACAGGGAAAACGAGAATATTCATCATTAATCACTAAAAGAGCACCTGTATGTATCTTCAGGATAAAGGAAGCAGTAACATATGAAATCTAACAAAAAGGTTAACTTAGATCAGGTATGAAGGACTGCAATCTATCAGTTACCAAAATATGTTAGAAGAAAAAATAAATACTCACAGGGGTAAACTTGTTGAAAAGTGGAGCAATTGCAATAGGATAAAGGGTCATCATCATAATGGATACAGCAAACATAAATCCCCAAAGATAGATAGCCAAGTAAGGACCTCCTTTCTGCAGCAATACAAAAACAATGTAAGAGTAATGTATGGACTAGATCAGCACACGATGGGAGTTAATGAATGAATGGGGAGGTTCTAAATATGCCAGGATAAGGGGGTGACTGGCTACCATTTATTTACAGGTAAGGTGCAAAAATGGACATCTCCACCATCTACCATAATGCAATAACTAATGGCATTTGGTGGCACATTTTGCAGCCAACAAGTCTGGAATCAAATCCCACAGAAAATAAATATCAGTTGTAAACCTCATTTTGATTGTTATAAAACAGTGACCAGCTTGATAACATAGTGCTTGCCAGAATGCATAGACTAACATACTAAACAAAAAGAATAATGGGAAGTATGCTATTTAAATCAACACTTCGTCTTGGAATAAACCAAAGATTAAAAAATCCCAGAATCAGGATACACATCGGTCCTGGTTGATTCCAATCCAATCTGAATCGGAATCAACGGGCCAGAATTGGCCAAAATAAGCCCTAATCCTAGAGATTTTAGAGGGGGTATCAGCCAGAATCATGATCGGCCTCAGCCAATTCCAATCCGATGTGGTCGATTCATCCAATATGATTCTTTAATCCTTGGAATAAACATCAGTTAATAACATATCCAGCTGGTCAGAGTAGCTTGTTCTGGTGGTCCATTGACTTGGTCGTATTTTGGCACACTTACTCTCTCCTTCTAACTATTAAACCCTCAATATTGTTTACCACTAAAAGTCTAAAAATAAAATTTTAAATTAAGAAAATGTCCAAACGCATTTGAATTTTTAAAGCAGGCTGCCAGTTGAGAATCATGAACACCAATAAAACCAAACACTACACGAACTAAGGTACCCAACAGTCAATACAAAGCAAATGATGAATTCATAATACCTGTACTATTACAATGATGGCAGCCACAATGGATGGTCCAATTATGATATAAAGGAAAATTGCCTTGAAGATATCCCCAAAGAATAGCCATATTGTTTTCTGAAAAAATATATTAAACAAATAAAAAAAAAAAATCTCTGAAGAAAAATTGATCAAAAAGAGTATAAGATATTTTAAAAGAAAATGCACAGAAAAACGGATGACAATTCAAATGCAGATCTAGTATACCAACAAAGAAGACAACATATACAATATACATGAAAAAGATCCAAGCAAGAGCACAAACCTTATTGAAACCATGTCGAGCCTTAATCACGAAGGTTGAATACAAAGAAAATGGCAAGTCCACCAGTTGAGTCTTTAGATCAGGGCTGCATTGTATAGAATTTACCTACCAGTGTAATTTAGTTTATTTCGGTTTTCGAAGAAAACCCTTTCCTGAGTCTGAAATAGACCTTCTTAATATTTGGATACATCAATTTAATAAAATTTCAAGAAATATCCAGTTCTGCACATTGAGTTTAGACCTTAAAC
Source organism: Macadamia integrifolia (assembly GCF_013358625.1). Classification (NCBI taxonomy): domain Eukaryota; kingdom Viridiplantae; phylum Streptophyta; class Magnoliopsida; order Proteales; family Proteaceae; genus Macadamia; species Macadamia integrifolia. The sequence continues at coordinate 2,094 of NW_024868675.1, read as the reverse complement.
CCTAATAAGATATATGCATAAAAAGAAATATTGTTTAAGAATAAGGAACATGATTTTTCGGTTTCCCCAATAAGATATATGCATAAAAAGAAATTCGAGTGTGGGAAGTATTAATGCAATATTTCCGATGCTGAACTGGCAACTGAACTCATTGCCATAGCAGTAGTAGAGTTCATATCAATACCTGTGACCAAATTATAACACCAGCCAAGAAGTGAGTGTGTGAAGTATTTCATTCTCTGGGTTTAGGTCAATGTACACAAGAAACTCTACCGATATCTGCAGCCCAAATAATGGGATAAGATGAAAACAATATAACAGTGTAAGACGATATCTTCATCCAAGTGTGCATATTTTTTCTTTTTGGTGGTTGGCGGGGTGGGTAGGGAAACTGTTATCACTTACTCACCTTCCAGAAGCAGGGCAAGATGCCGATGTACAATACAAGAGTGACCATTAGTATGGTCACAGCCCCACGAACAAAACGAAAGTAGCTAAAAGACATAGTCAATAGACCAATCAGACAAAATAGATTACTAGAACCCTTGAACCAGATCAAATAACCGTAACAAAACCATGATCTTCAGATAAACTAACCCACCCATAACAAAATGATCTTCGGTGGGCAAGCAAGAAGAGGCAAACCTTTTATCAAGACTATAGGCTCGAGACTTCTCAAATTTTCTTCGACTGATAACTCCTACCAAAGGTTTGGGAGGTGTTGGCATCTTGAGAACAGCATGTTGCCGCAAATTCAGATGTGTCTCGAAAATGTATCCAGATATCATAAATCCTGAGAAGAAGCAGAGGGAGTGTCTTGGTTAGAACGAAACTAAGTTGCACAGTAAAGAAACGATAACCAGAGCAGAATTCCATGACGGGAAAAAAAATCCAAAGCAGAACAAAATAAAGAAAATGAACACTCAATGAACAAACAAAAGAGATTTCTTGTAAATTGGCAAGATCAGTAAACCTATATGTAAGAATCAAAATTACTATCAAGAACTCGGAAGTTTGGCATCGAAATCGAACAACCCAATATCAAAGAAAACAAAATCAATGAAAGAAACAACAGAAAGTACAACAAAAAACACACACACACACACACACAAAAAAATAAGAACCTGGCTTAAGCATTCAATCGGCATTGCATGAGAATCAAGAACATATTCAACAAGAAATGAAAAAAAGAAGTACACGAAAGCTCAGACAAGAAAAGATGGAAAAAAACCCTACCCACTACAGCTTCCAAGTATGGAAACGCCATTGCAGATTCAGACTGGAGTCACGACTGTACAGACTACAAAATCTACCGCTTCCAAGGGAAGAACAAATGCTTTGTTTGCTTGTACAGTAAGACGACGCTGCTTGAATGATTTCGAAATTTCTTCGTTAAAAAGAAATCCAAACGATTTGAAGAGAAGAACAGATGTTCTGTCAGCAGAGTAAAGATCATTTGTTCAAAAGAACTAAATTTAGTTCTGTCCAAAAGAACAAAACCCGTTTCCCGGGAAACTGGTCCACTTAGATTTTTCCGCGGATTAAACTAAATTTAAAAAGGTTCCACCAAAAAAAAAAACTAAATTTAAAAAGGAAAATGGAATACATACACAAAAGTGAATTAGTGATACTACATAGTATACTCCTTACCCAAAAAAAAAAGATACTACATAGTATACTCTCTCTCTCTCTCTCTCTCTCTCTCTCCCTCCTTGACCATGTGGGCCCTCTTGTATGGGGAGAAAGATCATTTTCAACTGCTAGGATGCGAGCGAGGCTTCCGATGGCTGTGAAGACCTAGAGGTACGTACCCATGTGACGTTTATGTGTCCAAGTCCTCCTAGTTGTTGGATGTATCATTGGGTGCTTAATCGGTTGGAGAAATTAAAAAAAATAGTGTTTTATTTGAAATAAAACCAATACAATTGATACATATCAACATTGATATCAACTGATAATCTGATACCATGAATTAAATCTTGTCAAGTTAGATTTTCCATGGATTATATTTTAAAAGAAGAATGAAATACACATAACATACTAATTCTATATAGTAGTCTCTCTCTCTCTCTCTCTCTCTCTCTCTCTCTCTCT
>NW_024868674.1:51142-72456 GCF_013358625.1 Macadamia integrifolia | reverse complement strand
TTGGCATAGGGTGCTCTCTCGTAGGGTGAAGGAGATGGTTGATGATACCTATCTGTGCCGGTTGGCCCTTGTAGAGACCCGAAAGTTTAATCCGGCATTAGTGGGGGCCCTAATGGAGCGGTGGTGGCTGAGTACTCACACTTTCCACCTTCCTATTGGTGAGGTTACCGTTATACCTATGTGCTTTTATGCCTGAACAGGCATTCCATTTGGGGGTAGAACCATGACCCTACCCACAGGATTCCTGACCAGAAGTGTCCGGTATCACCATTAAAGCCGACTAGAAGTGCATCCTCCTAGGGGAGATTATTGCTCGATGAAAGAAAATCAGCATTGGGGAGAATCCAGGCAACATGTCTCAGATAGCATGTTCCTTCCTGCTGTTTACCGTGGGTCAGTGCCTCTTCAGTGACCTCCGAGGGGGAGTAGATATCCGCCTGGTGTTCTTCCTCAAAGATCTTTGCACAGTAGATAACTGGGACTGGGGCAGGGCCACCTATGCATATCTCTTGCAATCCTTGGACCAACTGTTCTATGGGGATAGAGGCCTCAAGGGGGCAGGCTACATCATCTAGGTAACTTTCCTTCTCATATCTATTTCCTTTTAGTCATTTGGTCTGCATTTTCTTACTTTGATTTCTTGAAACAACCCTGGTGTTTTGAGCACCTGAGGACTCTAGCCCCTAACCTGAGGGATCCTGATATATTCTTCTTCCCCCTGGCCATAAAGTGGGGAGATAACCAGGTGGTCAGGGCCTGATGCCATCCTCCGGGGACCACTGCTCGTTCTCTTTTGAACGATCTCACTGAGGTATGCCATGTCTGACATTGAAATTCTATTCGCTTGATGCTGTACTTACCCTTCCTTGGTTTTGTAGGTTACTTGGAGACCATTCCATGACCTTGTGTTTCTGGATTTCGAGAGAGTCATCTGGGCTCATCAATTATATAAGAATCGAGTCCTTTGCCAGGGCCTGTGGGGCTATGGCTGGTACTTAGCAGAAAGAGTAGTACCTCAGTGGTCAGACATCGATCCACGTCCTTTTCTCAGTTTTCCTCCACCCACCATGCACTGTCTAGAGATCATCCCAGTGGACGAGATGAGGCGCTTGGCTAATGTAGTACTCCTTTCTCAATCTGGATAGGGACTACGGAGCCTTCCTAAAGGAGGAGACAGTGTGCATCCCTCTCGGTCCCAATGGTTCAGTGGTATGTTGCCCTTTTTTGAGTATTTCCTACAGATTCTTCCTTGTTTTGGTATTGACTGATATTCTTTCAGGGGAGAGTGAGATGTGTAGATCCTTCTGTTGTTCGGCCGCATGCCAGTGCTACCCTACCTGGACTTATCCCAACGCAGCTAACCTAAGTCTTCCTCATCTTTTGGAGTCGAGGACAGATGTAGATGCTTCCCTTGGGCTGCCTATTCCTTATTCTTATGTGAATATCTAATCATTTTTCAATTAACTCTTGACTTCCTTTGGCTGATATGCTCTTTCTCAGGTGTTCCTGGAGGTCTATGCTGAGATTAGGAGGATGCATTACGGACTGTGCGAGGTGATAGTTGCCAAGGTATTTCCCACTTTTCTCTTTCTTTCTTATTACCCATTTTCTTTCATTATTCTTCTTCTTGATCCTTTCCTGTATTCCTTAGGATGGAAGGATTGCCGCCTTGGAGAGCCAAGTCAGTTCCTATGAGCAAGAAATTGCACAGCAGGATGCATTGATTCAGGATATGACACAGAGGCTGGAGCAAACTGGACTAGCATCCACAGGTTCCCTGGTACTCCATGAGGATGTTTCAGAGTATGGCTCAGATGATGGCTTCTGACCCATAGGGATTTGTTCCTGCATTCACTGAAAACACAAACATATGGATATTTTCTTTCTTTTTTCTTTTTTCCATTCCCTTATTTGTTCATCATTTTATTTTAGCATCTTATGAAAACTCACTTTTAGCACAAAGAAAATATTTCTTCTCTATTTTTTTTTTTGTTTGTTTGCAAAGCTTAGGCACAATCAATTCCATAACTCAAGTCATAATTAGAATAATCGGGATAACATGAAAATCCAAATACTTCCTCATTCCATTACCAAGTGAATTATATGAAAAGTGGGACTATTTTCCTACCACAGACGGGATAGGTGGATAACAAGAGGGGGAGACAATTATTAAGGTGGCTGAAAGTTCACTAACTCTTCTGGGCCCATCTCCTCGAGCCTATATTGTCGATTAATGTACATAGGCAAATAAAAGGATGTGTGAGTTAATCCCATCAATTTGACATAGTTGTAGCCAGGGGTCTTCATCAGAAAATCTTTTTGTGGCTTCCTTGGCATCTCCATGCGATATCCTGCACAGTTCTTTCCTACAGGTATTTCTTCCAATCGGTGATAAGGTCAAATTTTGGAACTTCTCTCTTATCCCTGTAACAAAAAACTCCTAGTGGGCTTCCCCTTAATGGTGTGTCGAGCTTCAGTTTCTTGAGGAGCAAAATCTAAAAAATTGCAGGACTCCCCTAATAATGATCTAGTCAGAATCTATGGCCATAGCTCATGTCATCAATCCTTTGAATGTTTCTACAGGAACCATAAGGACGATGTTACCTCCCTTTTTCAGCTGTTTTATTACCTCAATCAGAACAGATGGTGTCACCACGCCCAGGAGTGTGGAGAACATAACGAGATATCATGCAAAGTAAATAAGTATCCAGGGATCTCTACTGATGGATTCCTCCCATTGGTAGATATGGGATGAAGATCTGAGCCACCTTTAGAATGTCGATCTTCCCATACCTGAAAAACTGCTTTACTTCTTCTTCTTTCCATCCAAAGAAATCTTGAATTTTCTCTGAGCAATCTTCCTTCAAAGAGGGTTGGAATAAACTATCTTTGGGTGGAGATAGCATACAAACCCAAAATTCTTCAAGAGTTAGGCAAATCTCTACTAATCCAAACCAAAATATGTGCAGGTTGGCATCCCAGTGTTGAGGCACCTACCGGAGCAATTGGTGATGTAGCTTTAGACATCTAATCTGGCCCAAAAATGACATATTTATGGATTCCAGCAATCCTAGTGCCCACATATTTATATCTAAGGTCCATTTCTTCAACGTCTTATCTAAGGAGCCCATGAGTTTTCTTGAAACCAATACAAACAATGAGATATGATGATTTTATCAAAGCATTACTCATTAGCTAATGATTCAATCAAACCTTTACTGCTGTTGCATCAAGCTCTTCTCTTTTTTTTTTTTACTGTTCAAGGGTGGAGAACAAGCTAGCCTTGATGAACTGGTGACAGGTGGTGATTTTCTTTTAGGGGATAGAATCCTAGATAAGAATGGATGAACCATACGTAAATGATAGATACCTAATGACCTTTCATGCCAAATGACGATTCTTGGGGGATAGAATCCTGGATAAGAAGTGATGGACCAATGGGTGGATGATAGATACCTAATGGCCTTTCATGCCAAATAGCGATTCTTGGGGAACACAAACTATGATGATATTTTAAGGTACTTTGATTATTATTCAAGGAACCGATTTATTTCCTTTAGATGGTTAAGACCGCACTTGCACATGTCAAGTTGCCCACGTATCCCTCGAAAGAAATCAAGTCTCATGTAGTTCAGGACATTCACCCTTTTTGACATAATATTTCTTGAGTTAATCCATGTTAACCAGTCCAGGTATTTCTTTGCTGTTGTGGTCTATGAGTTTCACAGCTTTGCCTAGTAGAATTTCTTTGACAGTGAATGGTCTACTCCAGTTGGGCCTAAATTTTCTTCTTGGGTCATGAACTGAGGCTCTTTGTTCTCAAAGAACAAGTTCGCCTTCTTCTATGTGACGGGGCTTTACATTCTTGTTAAAGGCCCTAGCCATTCTCAATTGATATTTTTTCAGATTATCCATGGCTTTTATGCGCCTTTCATCAAGAAATTTGAGCTCATCATGTCTAGACTTCACCCATTCTCCTTCAGGTAGTTGACTATCAAGGAGCATCCTTAAGGCCGGTACCAGGATTTCCACAGGTGAAACCACCTCAACTCCATACACTACAGAGAAAGGAGTTGCCCCTGTCAAAGATCATACAGAAGTCCGGTATACCGATAAGGCAAGGGGTAACTTATCAGTCAAATCCTTGTGTGTTTTCACCATTTTTTGTAGAATGACTTTGATATTCTTATTAGCTGCTTCTATTGCCCCATTGGTCTGCAGCCTGTAAGTGGTAGAGCGATGCCTTCTAATACCAAATTTTGTGTAGATTTTGTCGGTCTTACCCTAGAAGTGGGATCCTTGATTTGATATCAATTCTTGAGGTACTTCATATCGGGAAATGATGTTTTCCTGGATGAACTTGGCCACCTTAGCAGATGTGAGGACTGCATAGGACTGAACTTCTATCCACTTGGTGAAATAATCAATGGCTACAAAGATGAACTCATGGTTGTTGGATGCTTTAGGGTTGACCTTTGCAATGATATCAATGCCCCAAGTGGAGAATGACCAAGGTGAACTGAGCAAATGCAACTCTGTTGATGGGATATGTATGATATTAGAAAATATCTAACACTTGTGGCATTTCTTAATAAAGTCCACGCAATCTGCTTCTATTGTGTTCTAGTAATATCCTAGCCTGAGGATCTTCTTAGATAACATCTTGGCATTCATGTGGGGCCCGTAGAGACCTTAAGGAATTTCTTCCATGATAGCTATAGCTTGTTCCTCATCTACACACAATAACTGTATTCCGTAATAGGATCTTTTGTATAAGAAATCCTCCTGGAGAATAAACTGGGTGGCATATCTCCTTAGAAACTTCTTTTCTCTGTCAGTTGGTTCAATTGGATACTTCATTTTCCTGATAAAATCCACTATGTGAGCGAACCAAGACTAACCATCCATAGTGAGAGAGTTCACTATATTCTGATAAATGGGCCTGCTTCTTTATTCTATAAAGAATGGTTGGACTCTAGCCATAGGCTTGCACTCTACCATAAAAGCCAAGGTTGTAAGGGCATCATCAAACCTGTTACTATCCCTTTGGAAGTATTCGAACAAAATTTTCTCAAAGTGTTCAATCACCTCTTCTAGATGTTCTTGATATGGTTTCAGCTTCTCATCTCTAGTTTTCCACTTTCCCTGTGTCTGACAGATGACAATGGATGAATCACAGTAAACATTGATCTTTTTCACCCCAATAGTTAAAGAAGTTTCGAGCCTCAAAGCACAACCTTCATATTCAGTAATATTTTTAGTACAGGAGAAGTCGAGGCGAAATGATGAAGGTAAATAAAGGCCATTAGGAGTGACAAGTAATATTCATGTGCCACATCCCTTCTGATTGATCTCTCTATTAAAGAATAATTGCCATTCATTAATTGTATCTTCTTCCTCTACTGTTGCGATTCCTTTATTGGGAAAAGCATCATCCAAGGATCTTCCATCTTCTGTGGGGTGAGCAGCCAAATTATCAGCTATGGCTTGCCCATGATAGATTTATGAGAAACATAGGTGATGTCAAACTCTGATAGCAAAAGTAATCAACGGGCCATCCTTCCTGTTAAGGCTGGTTTCTCAAAGAGATATTTAATGGGATCCATCTTTGAGATTAAGTGCACTGGGTAAGAAACCATGTAGTGTCGTAACCTTTTAGTTTCCCAAATCAATGCAGCATAATTTCTCTCCAAAGATGTGTACCTTGTCTCATATTCTAGAAACTTCTTGCTGAGGTAATATACGGCATGCTCTGCCCCCTTTTCTGTTTCCTTCTATGCTAGCAAAGAGCCCGTGGAATATTCTTCCACAGATAGATACAACAAAAGTGGTTCCCATTCCATCGGTTGTGTCACACCCCGTTCACATAGAACCGGGCCAGTGACCGGGTTAACACCGGTTAACACAAACCTACCAGGATCATTTGATACAGTATCCCACCACAGCATACACACAACTAAGAAAGTGCTCATCAGTTCAACAGAAGACTTAATTTATCTGTGAATATTCCCATAATACTTGATACCCAAATTGTAATACAATAGTTAAGTACATGTGAGCCCACAGGTATGATATTTACACAAAAAGAATACAATTTACATATCAAGTACTCAAAAGGAATCATCAAAAATCAGATAGTACAACTCAGCTCAGAATCAAAAGTAGAGCTTAGCTCGGTATCAAAGGTTAGAGCTCAGCTCCAAAGGGTAGAGCTCAGCTCGGTATCAGAACTGCCCCACAGCACAGCCCTCGCATGAGCAATCCGTGCCGTGCTCTAACTCCTCAGCGACCCACCAATCCTCTTCAGGGAACTCAACTGTGAGACCCGACCCATGCTCTTCAGACGGATGACCTACAAAATCATCTAAAAGAGGTGCACACGTGGGATGAGCTCACTAGCTCAGTAAGTGGAAAGAAGGACCGCACAACAGTCCACACAACAAATCATAACCATATGCACGATATGCTATGTAGTATATTTTTAATCACATCCACCTAAGCAACATTACTAAGTCTTCGGTTTAGTGCTACTACAACCACAGTGCGCGTATACTCCGGGTACAAGCCGCGAACTCCATCCTGCGATACGCCCATAGGGCTGTCGGAGAAGGCCCACCGTGAGTACTCAAAAAAATAAAACATGCCAACCACCGGCTCTCAACATAAAGTAAATGACAGAAATTAAAGGTGCTGACTCCAGCAATTTAAAAGCAGTACGATTGGCCCTCTTGAATATACCATCGGGGTTGTCGACTGTCCTAATGACCAGCCGGGCGTATGTCTAACCGTCACAGTGACCAGACAACCGTGACCACTGCTTCCCCCCAAATGGTAACCCAACACCTTAACCCCTGTTGGGAAGGGTCGTAGCATGGGAAGATGATAATCCTAAACCGCATGCTCCTATATGACAATAGTACGATTGCATAGCACCATCGCATCCCATACCACGGGCCACTAATGCACTCGTTTCCAAGCCGACTACGGCATCTAGTCTATTAATGCATCATGCACAATGATGTCAACATTCATCACATAAACATATCATCACTTGGCATTTAGAAAATAAACACAGCACCCAAAGCATAACAATGTGAGGATGACTAATCTACCTAGCATTTTCACGATGACATGGCTAGTCTAGATACAATTAAATGAATACCAAATAATGCCTTGAAACAAGGCCAAACATCCTCTCCCCACTTACCTGTAGTGTACAAGGACTCACGCTCGGTACGGGTGAGATCTGGTGTGAGAAGCGTAAGATTTGGTGAACCTATCATGAGTGAGCGGGGTTAGCATTTCGCCACTTTGGGATCAAAATTAACAAGATCCAATGACAAAATCATGTTTAGAATCCTAAACAAAGGTCGCACGTCTGTTTTGGGTCCAATTGGACGTAAAAATCACGTTAGGAGCCTCTCGGGTGGGTCGGACAACCCACCTGTCTGACCCACCAGTCAGACCCACCGGTCCTGACCGATGGGCAGGTCAGCCCATCGGTTGGCCCACCGGTTTGGCCCACCGGTTGGGCCCGAGGGTCCTGCTAAGACTGGCAGGCAGGTCGGCCAGTCGGTTGGCCCATCGATCTGGCCCACCGGTTGGCCCCGAGGGTCTGCCCTCTTAAGCGGGTGCCCTCAGGTGGGCCAAATGGCCCACCGGTCTTGGTGGGAAAATGCCATTTTCACCTGAAACCTTCCCCAACCTTTGGGAAATCAAATGGGGCTCTTTCAAACCCATTCTTCACACATTCAAGGTCTCATAAGGTGGTACTAACCTAGATCTAGGTTAGATTTAAGGAATGGAAAGCCATCTTACCTTCTTTGCTCAAGAACTCCTTCAAAACCCCAAAATCACTTCAAATCAACAATGCTTCTCCAACCTTGTAAACACTTCTTCAAATCCTTCAAAATCAACACATAGATCATCTATTAAACCTAAGATTCATCATCTCAAGGGGGATTTACAAGACCTCAAGAAACCCTACCCAAATCAAGGGTTTTACTTGGGTATGGTGAAAGTTTAAGGAACCTAGCCTTTGCTCACCTCTAAACGTAGATCTAGTGTTGGAGATCACTCTTCCGGCGTCGGAATGGGAAGATCAAGCCCCGACGCCGCTGAAATCCATCTCTTCTTCCTCTTCTTTCCGTTCTTTTCTTTCTCCTCTTTACTCTTTTCACCAACGTCCAAGTGTCATAAATGAGAAAAGAAAAAGGAAAACATAAATACTATTTATACTTCCTAAAATAACTAAGTAATCACATGGGTGGGTCACTCAGGTGTGTGGATGCACCCACCTGTGGTCGTCCACCTGAGGGCCAAAACTTGGCCAACAAGTGGGATTTTGACAGAATTCGGCCCTCGGCACGAATCTCACTCTTGACATAAGATGTAATATACGTATGCGCCTAAATATACGGCTACATACCTGCTTTATCCATACATGGCCTTATGATATGTGCATGTACACGGCTTGGGTACTCCCGTCTCTTCTGGTACTAGCTCGGACTTGTCTGGCCAGCCGGTGTTTAAGGTCACCCTTGCCATCATGGTCCATAAGGAACCCGCCTTAACCCTCTCCAATTCGGGTCCTGCATGGTTAAACCGGGTCAACCGTGAAATCAGACCGGGTTTAAGAAGTAGGGTATTACATTTACCCCCCTTTCTGAAAATTTCATCCTCGAAATTGGCGTACCTGGTTGTTCAAAAAGATGAGGGTACTTGACTTGGATTTCATCCTTTTTCTCCCAAGATGCTTCTTCAAGTGAATGATTAGCCCATCGCACCTTTACATAGGACATGGAGCGGTTGCGAAGGGTTTTTTCCTTTCGGTCCAAATTTTCAGCCGGTTGCTCTGTATAGGTCATGTCAGCTTCTAGATATTCTAGTTCCACGGGTAATACATGAGAGGGATCATGAACGAATCGCTTCAGCATGGATACATGAAATACGTTATGAACATCCCCGAGTGAAGGTGGCAGAGCAAGCATGTAGGCTACTGAGCCAACCCGGGCTAAGATCTCAAATGGTCCAATGTATCTTGGGCTCAACTTCCCCTTTCTGTGAAACCTTTGCAACCCTTTAGTAGGAGAGATCTTGAGAAATACCTTTTCTCCTGGCTGAAATTCAATGTCTTTTCTACGGGTGTCTGCATAGCTCTTTTGACGAGACTGAGCTGCTTTAATCCGTTCTCGAATAACATCGACCTTGTCACAAGTCATCTGTATCATTTCAGGTCCTAACATTCGACGTTCACCTACCTCATCCCAATACAAAGGAGTTCTGCACTTCCTGCCATATAACGCCTCATACGGAGCCATCCCAATTGTAGCTTGGTACCTGTTGTTATAGGCAAACTCCATAAGGGGTATATATTCTTCCCAACTATCACTCATTTCCATTGTACATGCCCTGAGCATGTCTTCTAATATCTGTATGGTTCGCTCCGACTGACCATCAGTCTGTGGGTGGAAAGCAGTACTCAAATTCAATTGTGATCCCGAGGCACGCTGGAAGCTTTTCCAAAATCTGGAAGTGAATCTTGGGTCCCTATCTGATACAATGCTCACTGGCACTCCATGCAAGCGCACTATGTTATCCATATAAAGTTGTGCTAATTTGGCCATAGAGAACTTGGTCTTGATGGGAATGAAATGAGCAGTCTTAGTAAGCCGATCAACGATCACCCATATCGCATCCATCCCCTTAGGTGTACATGGTAGTCTGGTGACGAAGTCCATTGTAATCCTATCCCACTTCCATTCTGGTACTGGGAGTGGCTGAAGAGTACCATAAGGTCGATGCCTCTCAGCTTTTACCTTCTGGCATGTAAGACAGGTCGCCACATACAGAGCTATTGTGACTTTCATGCTTGACCACCAGTAATTTTGTTTGAGGTCCTTGTACATCTTTGTACTCCTTGGGTGGAGTGAGTACTCGGAGCTATGTGCTTCTCGCACTATCTTATCTTGTATATCCAAATCATCGGGTACACATAATCTGCGTCGAAACATCAATGCCCCATCACTGGCTAAAACAAAATCTGGGTCGTTTATTGTTTGATCTTGAACCTTAACTCTGATCCGTTGCAATTTAGGATCCAAAGGTTGTTTCATTATCACCTCTTGCCTAATAGTCGGATGCACCTGTAGAGCCGTCAAGGATACAATCAACCATTTAAGGTTTTCCAGTTGACGCTCAAACTCTAAGGTTGCTCCTTCATATAAGAGAGCTTCATCCAATAGCATCGCCTCTTGTACAAGTGATGGGCTGACTGCTAAGTGCGAGAGTGACACAGTCTGTGCCTTCCGACTCAACGCATTTGCCACTACATTCGCCTTGCCGGGATGATACTAAATGTCGCAGTCATAATCCTTCATGAGCTCAAGCCATCTCCTCTGCCTCATGTTCAAATCCTTCTGGGTGAAAAAGTACTTAAGGCTTTTGTGATCACTGTATATCTCGTACTTCTCCCCATACAAGTAATGTCGCCAAATCTTAAGGGCAAAAATGACTGCGGCTAATTCCAAGTCATGAGTGGGGTAGTTGTTTTCATACTCCCTTAGTTGTCAGGATGCATACGCTATTACCTTACCGCGTTGCATGAGAACACAACCCAAACCAACTTTGGAAGCATCAGTGTAGACTGTCATTCCACCTATGCCTTCAGGGATGGTCAACACAGGGGCCGACACCAACCTCTTCTTCAATTCTTGGAAACTCTTCTCACATTCCTCTACCCAGTCGAATTTCACACCATTTTTGGTTAATTTAGTCATTGGCGCTGAGATTCGAGCAAAATTTTCAATGAAGCGCCGGTAATATCCAGCCAAACCCAAGAAGCTTCTAATTTTAGTGACATTCTTAGGGCTTTCCCATTCTACTACTGCTTTCACCTTATCAGGATCCACCTCGATTCCGGCCTTAGACACTACGTGCCCCAGGAATCCAACTTGCTCAAGCCAAAATTCACATTTTCTGTATTTGGTAAACAATTGTTGTTCTCTCAACCTCTGTAACACCATTCTCAAGTGTTGAGTGTGCTCCTCTTCTGTCTTGGAGTAGATCAAGATGTAATCAATAAAAATAATTACCCATTTATCGAGGACATCGTGAAATACTCGATTTATTAAATCCATTAATGTTGTCGGTGCATTGGTTAACCCAAAAGATAACACTAGGAACTCATAGTGACCATACCGAGTCCTGAATGTTGTCTTACGTATGTCGCTACTCTTTATCTTGAGCTGATAATAGCCTGATCGAAGGTCTATCTTTGAAAATACTTCGGCACCCTGCAGCTGGTCAAATAAATCATCAATGCGTGGTAATAGATACCGGTTCTTAATGGTTAGCTTATTCAATTCCCAGTAATCGATGCACATACGCAAGCTGTCATCCTTCTTCTTGACAAACAATACTGGGGTAACCCAAGGTGAAACACTTGGGCGAATAAACCCCTTTTCCAATAATTCCTGCAACTGCATCTGCAACTCCTTCAATTCAGCTGGTGCCATCCTGTACAGAGCCTTAGACACTGGAGCTGCTCCAGGAGTCAAATCTATGGCAAACTCCAATTCTCTATCAGGTGGTAAATGCATCAGATCATCTGGGAAGACGTCGGGGAATTCTTTAACCACCTTCACATCTTCTAGAGGGGTAACCTTTGCATCGACATCAAGTACTGATGCTAAGTAACCCTGATAGCCGTCTTCCAACAACTTTACCGTTTGAAGAGCGGAGACGAGGACCTTTCTAGCCCGTTTCACTTTATCTGCTCGGTATATCCATTCTTTGCCTTCATCATCTGTCACCCTAATTGATTTTTCAGCACAAATTACATTAGCTCGATGAGCCGACGACCAATCCATGCCCAGTATAACATCAAAATTCTACATATTGAACTTAATGAGTTGTGCATCCAATTTCTTCCCACTAATTTCCACTGGGCACGGCCCATACACCTCTTTCAACTGAGTAACTTTACCAGTATGCATACTAACAATCATTCCATGATCTAGGATCCTAGGTGGCATCCCAAGTTTCTCGGCAAATCTCTTAGATGCGAATGAATGTGTAGCTCCTGAATCGAATAAAACATAGGCTGGTATGCCTGATATAGGTAGGACACCTAGTGTAACAATGCATATAATTTCAGCAGGTCATCAATATTTAACATAAGGAAATTCTTAAATTTAAAATGTACCTGCTACCACTTCTGTGCTGGCCTCAGCTTCCTCGGTTGATAGGGTATACATCCTTCCCTGCGGTTGGTTCCCCCGAGTTAAGGGAGGTTGGTACGCAGAGGGCTGACTGGAGGGCAAGGCCGGTCTAACCCGATAGTCTTTTGTATAGTGCCCATAGGAATGACAGTTAAAGCAACGGATCTAAGATGTCGGAACTGGGGTGGGGCCCCTTTGCACTTGACTCGTTGAAGATGGAGGTCGGGGCGGCCTTGGAACTGTAGGTACCGCACTAGTGTTTGGGCGAAAGGATGTAGAGCCCAAACCACCAGCCGGTCGAGGAGGGTAGCCAGATGGCCTATAAGGCTGCCTATATGTAGACCCAGAACTGTACGACTCGCGGTATACCTTGGAGGAGTTACCCATATCCGAAAATGGATTTATTCTCTTCCACAGTCCAGGTGTGAGGGATTGTTCTCCCTTTTGCTTATCCTCCATGGTCTTGGCCTTCTGCACAATCTGGCCATAGTCGGTCAAATCTAAGACCTCAAGTACAGACTTAATGGATGCCTTTAGGCCCTTTAGAAATCTCACAGCCTTCTCTTCAGCTGTCCTCATATGCCTAGGGGCAAAATGGAACAAGCTCTCAAACTGCTGTTGGTACTCAAGGATAGTCTTACCTCCTTGAGTTAAGGCCATAAATTTAGTCTCCTTGCGGTCTCTGAAGCTGCGTGGGTAATGATTGTCCAAGAACAACTCCTTGAACTGTTTCCAGGTGGGTTCCGGATGGGCGACCAACAATATGGGCTTAGAGGCTTGCCACCAAGAGTTGGCCTCCTTCTTGAGTTGTAACCCCACACAAATGAGTTTTTGTGCATCTATGCACTCAATCACCTAAAATATTTTCTCTAGCTCCTGGATCCACTGGTCCGGCTCCAGAGGATCACTCCCCACCTTAGAGAATACAGGTGGCAAGTTCCTCTTGATTTACTCCACTACCTTTGACGTATTATTCGTCGGCAGGTAATTAGGAGCATAAGCCGGATAGTAAGAGTATGGAGGGGGCACCCCATACGGAGGAATACTGAATGGCGGAATTGGAAGTGTACCTCCTACTTGTGGCCCCGTACCAGACCCTACAGGCGGGTCCTGTGGAGTAAGTATCCGGGGAGGTTGACCTGATTGAGAAAGGTCCAATTGTTACTGAATAGCAGTCATAAATGCTTGCTGTTGCTGAAGCATTTGTTGCTGGAAAGCCTGTTGTGACTGCTGAATTATGGTAGCAACATCCCCCGGAGTAATAACCGGTGGAGGGTCCGAAAGTGTAGTCATAGGTGGGTCCCCATGTACCCCACCCTGACCAAAGGTCTCTGGAGGTGGTGGAAGTGAGGTTTGCCCCACAGAGCGGGACCTCCTGGGATTCGGTGGTCGACCGACCGGACGAGGACCACGCGGGGTACCTCGTGCATTGCTACCAAATCTAGTATGTACCATCGTATCCCTGTACCTGGAATATATCATACACCACATTGGTTAAACATCATAGAATTGACATCGGCACATAATTGTATGCCAACACGCAGGGTATTATAGTGTATGATAGTTTGCAACTAACCGCAACTTAATTCCAAAAATACGGGGCTAGTGCTTCAACAAGTATAACAATGGTCCCACTCGACCATAACGTATTATTATGAGAATAGTAATAATAATCATACAACATATTAAATACCCCATTTTTTAGATTTTCTCACAACCGGTGGGCTACCACCGGCGGGCAGGTTGGCCGGCCGATCGGCCCGTCGGTCCAAATCTTCAACCGGTGGGCTGACATTGGCGGGCAGGGTGGCCCGCCGGTCCTACTCGAGCGGAAATCTCGAACAGGGCATTTAAGCCCTGTTCTTCCTTATTTCTTTCATTTTCCTCTCTCTCTCTCTCCCTCCCAGGCGATTTTGAAGAGCTTTTTGACGCTTCCACTCGCGATCTCACTCAACGATCCGGCGCTTTTGGGAAGATTCAACTCCTCTATTCACAAGTAAGTTTCTTCCTCCTTTTCTTCTCAGAACTTGTACTTGGGGGGGTAGAACTCATGTGTAGACTTTAATCTAGGTTCTTTTCCCATGTTTCATTCCATAGAACAGTGTTTCCATGTGCATGTGATGTTTCTCTTGTGATTTATTTCTAGTTCTAGGATTTACTTCTCCATTTTTGAGAGAAAACCCCAACCGTGCCCTATTTTTCTCAAATTTGGGGATTTCTTCAATTCCTGCTCTTTTTCACCAATTAGTAACTCAAATGCAATGCATTATGTTTGATTTGTACTTAACATGCTGTAGAGATCATACAAAGTCCCTTATGTTTGAAATCCCATATCTTCCCATGACAATCCATCTTTTTTGTTGGGTTTTCTTTGATTTTCTTTACACCCTTTCGTATTTGTGGACCTCAATAGCACATTAGCATATGTTTTTGCATGTTCTTGATTGTAGAATGACGGCATTTTATGCATGAGCATGTAAGCTTCATGCTTCACTCTATTGTGAGTCTTTCCATTTTTTTTCTTCCTTAGATTGAACTTGCACAATGAGAATTGGGGGTTTTTTTTCTTTTCTATCATTCTCTACTTGCCATGCTTTACTTGCCCCTTTCTGTCACATTGTTGTTTTGCCATAATCTCTGTCTTGTCACTGGTCAGGCATTTCATTCATAGACTTTTATCATTTCTCACTTGTCACATTCTATTTTTCCATGATTTCTGTTTTGTCACTTATCCTTCTTTCCTCTTTTTCTTGCCAGGATGTCATCTCGCAAAGGCAAGGAGCCCTCATCCTCTGGCACTCGGTGTAAGACCACCGCTTCTAAGCAAAAGAGTGCGGGGACTAGTTCTCCAACCCCCCGCACAGGGCAACCCGGACCTGCCCCTATCGATTCTTCCGACTATGATGAGGAGCTCTTCCGCTGTTTAGAGGCAGCAACCAACTGGCATGCCTTCCTAAAGAGGTCTGTAATGATGGAGAATACTATGGTAGTTGATGACTTCCATAAGATTCAGCTTCAGGAGAGGTTCACAGCACTGGGCTGGCAGTCTATCCTCCGCATAGACCGTCCGTGCTACTAGCAGTTGGTCCGTAGATTCTACTGCAACTTAGAGGTTTCCTACCAGTACGGGGAGTATGCTATAATCAGTATGGTGAAGGGGGTGGACATTCAGCTGACCGTGGACACCCTGGCTAGTATTTTGGGTATCTCTGCAGCCGGGCACTGTTTCTACAGTCCTCCCAGGAGTAAGCCCATGTGTCCGTTCATGAGTTTGGAGACACCGGACTACATCTATGAGACCATCTGTGGCAGCAGTGCACGTCCGGAGTCCGAGACATTATTTTTCCCAGAGGTTCGTGTATTTGCCCGATTGATCCAGTTTAACTTGCTCCCCAGAGGAGGTCACCAGAACCAGGTGGGTTTCATGGCAGCCTTTTTAGCCTTCTACATCTATAAGGATTTAGAGGGAGGTGATGAGCACTTGTGCTTACCCTACGTCATCCTCAAGACCATGGAGCACCACACTTCTCACCCCGAGGATGGGGGATTTCCATATGGCAGGATCCTCACTAGGATCTTTGATTTCTTTGGAGTGGACCTGAGTGGTGAGGAGGGGAAGACTCCAGCGGACAAGCTCGACAGGGGAAATCTCTTAAGGATGGGTCTCCACACCCTTATGGATGTACCTCAGAGAGCAGGAGCTCAGAGAGGTAGGGATAGGAGGGCTACCCCTATGGAGGATATTCCCATAGAGGAGGAGTCTAGTGAGGAGGATGAGGACTATGTTCCTCAGGATGAGGAGGATGATTTAGTGGATGAGGACATCCTTGAGGAGGTGCCTCAGGAGTCGAGAGGTACTGATCCTGGCTTCACCAAAGCTGCAGGCCTATAGCATCGAGCCCCACCACCTGAGAGTGGTGCATATGATTTTGAGGGCATGATGTCCACTATGAGGGCCTTGAAGGACGGGCAAGATCAGCTATTGAGAAGACTGGATGAGAGTGCTTCTAGGGAGGAACGCATCCTAGAGAGGCAGGCTACTCTGGAGAATTCCTTTCTCAGACTGGGCCAGGACTTGGATACAACGGCCAATGCCATTTCAGCAGATTTTGGCCGATTTCAGAGGGAGGTACGGCTGGTGAACTCGAGGTTTGACTACTACGACCATCGACTCAATGTCAACTCTAGACCTCAGGTGAACATAGTAGTATTGGACGATGACAACGACGATGATCATTAAGGACTTAGCTCGTCCACACCAGCTTCTCACTTGTTTCCTATTGTTGATCCTATTGAATTTTTTTTCTTTCTTTTCTCATTCTTTGTACTTTCTCTGTAACTGGACTTATTTGTGGGATGATGTGTTTTGATAGTGGTTTGTGATGAATTTGTATGTTTGATAACTTGTATAGTTTAGTTGTGGTGTCTTTGTTAATTTTGATCATTGTTATATATATTGCTATGTTGTTTATCAGGTGTTTGTGTGAAAATTTTTTTTTTTGGAAATCTCATTTTGCTCCGTTATGCTACCAAAATTTCGTCAAACTTGCACTCGATGGATTATGATACCAATTAAATTAACCTTTTATTTTCTCTCACGCATGCCATTAATGCAATATCTAAATGCAACCATTTTTATTCCTTTCTTTCTTTGGCTTTGAACTCTTTAAAGTTTTTATATTAACCCAATCCCATTTCCTATTATAGATTCTACGGGGTCTAAACGGTATGCTGTGCGTGGAGAAGAGCATCACGCTCTGATATCACCATTGTCACACCCCGTTCCCACAGAACCGGGCCAGTGACCGGGTTAACACCGGTTAACCCAAACCTGACAGGATCATCTGATACAGTATTCCACCACAGCATACATACAACTAAGAAAGTGCTCATCAGTTCAGCGAAAGACTTGGTTTACCTCTGAATATTTTCATAATACTTGATACCCAAATTGTAATACAATACTTAAGTACATGTGGGCCCGAAGGCATGATATTTACACAAAAAGAATACAATTTACATATCAAGTACTCAAAAGGAAACAAAAAAAATCAGATAGTACAGCTCAGCTCGGTATCAATGTAGAGCTCAGCTCGGTATCAAAGGGTAGAGCTCAGCTCGGCATCGAGGTTAGAGCTCAGCTCAGTATCAGAATTGCAGTCCCGTAGCACAGTACTCGCACGAGCAATCCGTGCCGTGCTCTAACTCCTCAGGGACCCACCAATCCTCTTCAGGAAACTCCACTGTGGGGCCCGACCCTTGCTCTTTAGATGTATAACCTGCAAAATCGTCTAAAAGAGGTACACACGTGGGATGAGCTCACTAGCTCAGTAAGTGGAAAGATGGACTACACAGCAGTCCACACAACAAATCACAACCATATGCACTATATGCTATGCAATACATTTTTAATCACATCCACCTAAGCAACATTACTGAGTCTTTGGTTTAGTGCTACTACAACCACAGTGCCCGTATACTTCGGGTACGAGCCGCGAACTCCATCCCACGATATGCCCATAGGGTTGTCGGAGAAGGCCCACCGTGAGTACTCAGAAAAGTAAAACATGCCAACCACCGGCTCTCAACATAAAATAAATGACAGAAATTATTGGTGCTGACTCCAGCAATTTAAAAGCAGTACAATTGGCCCTCTTGAATATACCACCGGGGTTGCCGACTGTCCTAATGACTAGCCGGGCGTAGTGTCTAACCGCCACAGTGACCCGACAACCACAACCACTGCTTCCCACCAAATGGCAACCCAACACCTTAACCCCTGTTGGGAAGGGTCGTAGCACGGGAAGATGATAATCCTAAATCTCATACTCCTATATGACAATAGTACGATTGCATAGTGCCACCGCATCCCATACCACGGGCCACCAATGCACTCGTTTTCAAGCCGGCTACAACATCTAGTCTATTAATGCATTATGCACGATGATGTCCACATTCGTCACATAAGCATATCATCATTTGGCATTTGAGAAATAAACACAGCACACATAGCATAAGTATGAGGATGGCTAAGCTACATAGCACTTGCATGATGACATGGCTAGTCTAGATACAATTAGATGAATGCCAAACAATGCCTTGAAACAAGGCCAAATGTCCTCTCCCCACTTACCTGTAGTGTACAAGGACTCACGCTCGGTACGGGTGAGATCTGGTGAGAGAAGCGTACGCTTTGGTGAACCTAACATAAGTGAATGGGGTTAGTATTTCACCACTTTGGGATCACAATTAACAAGATCCAAGGACAAAATCATGTTTAGAATCCTAAACGAAGGTCGCACGTCCATTTTGGGTCCAATCGGACGTAAAAATCACGTTCAGAGCCTCTCAGGTGGGTCGGACAACCCACCTGTCTGACCCACCAGTCAGACCCACCGCTCTTGACCAGTGGGTAGGTCGGCCCACCGGTCGGCCCATCGATCTGGCCCACCTGTTGGGCCTGAGGGTCCTGCTAAGATCGACAGATAGGGTGGCCCGTCGATCGGCCCGCCTGTTGGGCCCGCCGGTTAGGCCCGAGGGTCCAGCCCTCTCAGGCGGGTGCCCTCAGGAGGGCCAAATGGCCCACCGGTTTGGCCCACCAGTCTTGGCGGGAAAATGCTATTTCTTCTCAAACTTCTCCCAACCTTTGGGGATTCAAATGGGGCTTTTTCAAACCCATTCTTCACACATTCAAGGTCTCATAAGATGGTTTTAACCTAGATCTAGGTTAGATTTAAGGAATGGAAAGCCATCTTACCTTCTTTGCTCAAGAACTCCTTCAAAACCCCAAAATCACTTCCAATCACCAATGCTCTTGCAACCGTGGAAACCATTCTTCAAATCCTTCAAAATCAACACATAAACCATCTATTAAACATTAGATCCATCATCTCAAGGGGGATTTACAAGACCTCAAGAAACCCTATCCAAATCAAGGGTTTTTACTTGGGTATGGTGAAAGCTTAAGGAACCCAGCTTTTGCTCACCTCTAAACGTAGATCTAGCGTTGGAGATCACTCTTCCGGCATCGGAATGAGAAGATCAAGCCTCGGCGCCGCTGAAATCCATCTCTCCTTCCTCTTCCTTCTCTTCTCCTCTTCTTTCGCTTCTTTTCTCTCTCCTCTTTACTCCTCTCACCAACGTCCGAGTGTCATAAATGAGAAAAGAAAAAGGAACATAAATGCTATATATACTTCTTAAAATAACTAAGTAATCACATGGGTGGGTCACTCAGGTGGGTGGATGCGCCCACCTATGACCGCCCACCTGAGGGCCAAAACTTGGCCAACAAGTGGGATTTTGACAAAATTCGGCCCTCGGGATGAATCTCACTCTTGGCATAATGTAATATACATATGCACCTCAAGATACGGCTACATACCTGCTTTATCCGTACATGGCCTTATGATATGTGCATGTACATGGCTTGGGTATGCCCGTCTCCTCTGGCACTGGCTCGGACTTGTCTGGCCAGCCGGTGTTTAAGGTCACCCTTGCCATCATGGTCCATAAGGAACCCGCCTTAACTCTCTCCGATTTGGGTCCTGCTTGGTTAAACCGGGTCAACTATGAAATCAGACTGGGTTTAAGAAGTAGGGTATTACAATTTTGGTATAAGGCATTAACACTATCATTAGAAGTGCCCCCAGAGGTGTTGGGGCATTCTTCTATGACATGTCCAGGGGACTGGCACCAAGCACAAATCTTAACCAAATTTACTGATAATGGCTCTCTAGGAACAATAGCCTCAATTCTCTTGATTAGGCTATCCAAATGGGCTTCCTTGGCTACTATTCCATCCACAAAATATTCTTTTCCTCCTATGATTCTTTCACTCTCTTAGGTTGATTCCCACTCACGGGTTTTGTCAGCTAAGTCAAGTAAGAATTCCCATGCCTTTCCTTCATCTGTAAAGGATGTGAATCTCTCAGGGCACATAAACTCTATCATTTGTTTAGTTGGGTTATCAATACCCTCATAAATTATTTGACATAAATGCCATAAGTCTAGGCCATGGTGAGGGCATTCTTGGAGTAGATCATTGAATCTCTCCATAAGTTTGAAAAAGGACTCACTAGGCTTTTGCCTAAACTGAAGGATATCACTTCTAAGCTTATTGATCTTGTGAGTTGGGAAAAACTTCTTAAGGAAGACAACTGTGAACTGTTCCCATGAGGTTATGAAATTTGTGAATAACCCATACAACTACTTCTTAGCTTGATTTTTTAATGCAAAAGTGATAAACCTAAGCTTAACAGCATCATCAGAAAGCTGTTGGATCTTAATTAGAATACATACCTCTTCAAATTTCCTTAGAAATAGGTATGCATCCTCAGAGGTCAACCTATGGAAGTGGGGCAACATAGTATTGTATTGAGATTTGAGTTCAAAATTATTGCCCTGGGCTTGTGGTAGAACTATGCAGGAAGGTTGGGCTGTTCTAGCAGGGTAGAACCTATCTTTTAGAGAATTAGGTGAAGGGTTTTGATGTTGGTCTCCCTTATTGAAAGGTTTTAAAGAGAGCAAACGTATAGGGTTACTACTTGTTGGATCTATTCTTTCTAACCAATTCTTAGTATTACGTACCCACCTAACACTCATACAATCGAAAACTACCCACAACTAGAGTAAGATAAGCACAAAAGAATGAATAGCAAAACTTTTTTTTAATGATTTTTTTTTTTTTTGGCTTTTTAGGAGCTACCGATAGGGATCCAGGGTTGCTCAGGTCAATTCCTGAGGTACTACTACAGGGCGAAACTTGTCTTTATCATACTGTGAGGCCTGGCGACCTCCACCGATACAACTATTATTGTAAGTTCTTCTTCTCAGGAATTCAATAAAAGAAAAGGAAAAACAAAACAAAGTAAACAAAGCACTCCGATTTACCAAAAGAAAGAGAAAAATAACATGGAACAATCTCCCCTGCAATGGTACCAAAAACTTGTTTGAGATTTTAAAATGTTACCGCAAGCGTACGGATCAGTGTAGCTATGGGTCGAACACAGGGAGAGCAACCACTTTATTTTTTTTTCTTTTAATAATGCGAAAGTGAACTGATTAATGGTTGTGATCTAATTCTAATTACCATCC
>NW_024868674.1:9257-50981 GCF_013358625.1 Macadamia integrifolia | reverse complement strand
AAGGGGATAAAGCTAGAGAGAGACTCACGAGTAGGTTTCTCTACTTAGCTCGAGGAATGTATCATAATATGAGCTTCCCTACTTGATCAGAGAGTCACTCTTATAAGGGTTAATCTACTTGGCTTTAGGGAAAGGGAGACAGTTAAAATAAAAGCAATAAATTGATGGTTCTATGGCTAGGAGGGGCAAAGCCAACACATACACTAGCCATGAACCTTGAGGGAAAGGGATAGCAATAATGTAACGACCAAAATTAAAATCCTAAATTAAGAAAGAAAGGGTAGTCAGAAGAGGGAATGAAAGGGGGGAGAGAAGACTACTGAAGGAGCCTACTTACTTGAACTTCAACCCTTGAACTGAAAACTTGATCGATTTGAGATACTACCAGTACTAAAAATCAGATCTGGAATAAACCAAATCTGAAATTTCTAGTACTAGAAAAAACAAATCTGAAGAAAAAATAAATTGAACTTGAAAGACATGCTTCATAGCTTGTTATTGTCACCTAGAACTAAGCCTAGAACTAAAACTTGAAAATTACAACTTGAATTGCTTAAACAATAAAAATAAAACACTGAATCAAAAACAAAAGTGTTCGCATTAATTGAATAAAAATAACTTACAAAAGTGTTTAAAGCATAAACCTAGAACTAGAGCTAGAGAAAGAGAAAACTAGAGAAAGAGATAAAGCAACTAAAAAAAAACCCCAGAAGAAAAATGAATTTTTTTCCCTTCCTCTTATATGACTTGTATTTATAGGGAATGGGGAGGTAGGGTAACAAATTTCTCTTTCCTAAAAGGGAGAAACCCACAATTGGTAGTGAGATCTTTTGAGACCAAAAGTACTAAGGTGGAGGAGAGAGAAGAGAGAAATAAACTTGGAGAAATTTTCTATAATTTTTTTTTGCTTATTTTCTTTTCTTTTCTTTTTAATTTAAGTGTCTCTTCTTTTTCTCCCTCCAAGGGACGATTTTACTTCTAAAGATTTAGGTAAGATTTATTTCTCCCTTTTTTTTTTCTTTCCTTTTTTTTTTTCTCTTCTTGCGCAGGAAACCCCTCCCACAATTTTCCTTGCTTCTAATTTGATGTAGAAATTCCCTCCATGCCCTTAGTGCTTTAAGTGAGTGAAAAGTAGGAAATCTTCAACAAAATTCTCCAAAAAAAGACAACTATGAGATTCGAACTTGAGACCTCCTGGTGAGCAAGAGAATTTTGCACACCATAGCTCTTCAACTACACTAGGTAGTTGTTGTTGGAGAGATATGACGTCCGATAATGCTTAAAGTCTTTAAAATACAAAACCTACAAAAAGAGAGTAAAACCCAAGGTAGCTCCATTCTAAATATATAAAATGCATGTTTTATTACCCTAGATTTCATACATAAATGTGCTCATCACTGGTACCAAGGTAAGTGAATTCATGAGTCACTTCTTTTATTCCTAAGGTTCTACGGAGTGCATTTCTGGCCTCCACATTTACACTAGAGCTGAAAGCCATTCCACTTTTATCAATATTAATAGTAAGACCAGATAAGTCAAAGGACAGATCAATGATGCATTTAATAGTGGTTAAATTCTCATGTGAGCCTTTATAGAAAATGCAGGTATCATCAGCGAAAAAATGGTGTGTGATTTTAGGAGCATACTTGGATACATTAATACCTTTGAACATATTCAGATCCATGTAACCCAATAAGTGGTGAAGAGTCTTGATAGACCTTCAATGGCCACCATGAAATGGAATGGGCTTAAAGGAATCCTTGGTGGATGCCTCTAGAATGTTTAAAGAGGTCAAAGGTAGAGCCATACAATTCGAGAAAGAAAAGGAACTGATTAATTGGTTAATCAACTCGCCCCATTTCTCACCAAAACCCAAAAAGTTGAAAATGGTCCATAAGTAACCCCATTCAAGTTTTTCATAGGCCTTGACCATATCCAGTTTAATAGCAGCAAGCACAACTGACTTTTTTTCTTACCAAGAGAGTGAAAATTTTCTTGTGCAATCATAATATTGTCGGTAATTTGTCTTCCTGGGGCAAAGGCAGCTTGACAAGGAGAGATGAATCAATGAAGGTGAAGTTTAATTTTGGGGCTAAATTGTAAAGGCTTGCTCTTTAGACCTAGTTTATTGACCAGTCGGTTTGTTTTGATCTTGCAGGGTCTGAATTGATATGGGTTGATGCCGGTGCCTTGCGGTATAAGACGGCAAGGGTGACGCCAAATGCGGGGTGGCAGGATAAGATTGAGCCGGTACCCGAGATGATCCGCACACCTAAGTCGTGCCCTTGCACATATTGCAAGGCCATGTTTGGATAAGAAAAGTACGTTATCATATTTGAATGATAGGAACTTGGTCCACAGCACGTGACAAGAGTGAGATACGTGTAAAAATTCTATTTTCCTTCAAAATACAGCAAGGTTGGCTTGTTTGGCCAATTGGTGGGTGTCACTGGTAGGTGCAAGACCCACCAATGTGACCCACCTATATGGGTAACATGGGCCCTTGCAAACCCAACTTGGATGAGCACATGTATTTTGGACTCCTCATTGTAATGAGGTCTTGTATGTTCGATGATGTCGGCTACTCCACCCGAAAACGTGATTTAATGTGTTTGAGTCCATAAATGGGCAAAACTAAATAGACCTTAGAAGATATTTATTGGCTAGGGTGCAAATAGTCTTTATATCTCTCTCCCTCATTTATGATTTCAGCAAGTTGGTGAGAGGAGTAAAGAGGAGGGAGAAAGAGGAAGAAGAAGAGGAAGACTAGGGAAGAGGCTTCCCCCTTGGATTCTGGAGCCGCATCTTACCTTTCCGTCGCTGAAATAGTGTCCAATGTCTTGAGATCTACATCTTGACATAAGTAAACACCATAAACCCTTGAGATATGATGAAACCCTTGTATGTATGGTTGAATGTAGAGAATAACAAAACCAATGTGTGTTTTCCTTGAAGGATTTAAGAACAAAGATTTGGGAGATTATTGAAGTGACATGTTTGAGATTTAAAATGTAACCGCAAGCGTACGGATCAGTGTAGCTACGGGTCGAACATAGGGAGAGCAGCCACTTTATTTTTTATTTCTTTTAATAATGCGAAAGTGAACTGATTAATGGTTGTGATCTAATTCTAATTACCGTCCTAAAAATAACACCCTAACCATTCGTCATCTAAGAATTTAAAGATGCAAGCCACGCAATTAAAATTAAATAAATAAATAACTGAAAATAAACAACCCACGCAATTAAAAAAATAAATAAATAAATAAAGGAAAAAAATGCTAAAATAAAAATAAAGTAAAAGAAAGGGGATAAATCTAGAGAGAGACTCACAAGTAGGTTTCTCTACTTAGCCCGAGGGATGCATCATAATATGAGTTTCCCTACTTGACCAGAGAGTCACTCTTACAAGGGTTACTCTACTTGGCTTTAGGGAAAGGGAGACAATGAAAATAAAAACAATAAATTGATGGTTCTATGGCTAGGAGGGGCAAAACCAACATATACACTAGCCATGAACCTTGGGGGAAAGGGATAGCAATAATGTAACGACTGAAAATAAAAATCATAAATTAAGAAAGAAAGGGTAGTCAGAAGAGGGAATGAGAGGGGGGAGAGAAGACTACTGAAGGAGCCTACTTACTTGAATCAATGCTTGAACTTGAAAAAAAATTGCTCCACGGCTCGTGATCTTGTCACCTAGATCTAAGCCTAGAACTATAACTTAAAAAATTACAACTCAATTGCATAAATCATAAACATAAAAAGGCTGAATAAAAATAAAAGAGTGCTTGCATTAATTGACATAAAAAAACTATTACAAAAGTGATTAAGGCAAAAATAGAGAAGAACTAGAACTAAAGAGAGAGCAAGAGAAAAAGAGAGCAACTAAAAAAAAACTAGAAGAATAATGAATTCTCTCCCCTCCTCTTACATGAGTTGTATTTATAGGGAATGGGGAGGTAGGGTAACAATTTTCTCTTTCCTAAAAGAGAGAAACCCACAATTGATTGTGAGATCTTTTGAGACCAAAAGTGCTAAGGTGGAAGAGAGAGAAGAGAGAAATAAATTTTGAGAAATTTCCTATAATTGTTTGCTTATTTTCTTTCCTCTTTTTTTTTCTAATTTATTTTTCTTCTTTTTCTCTCTCCTAGGGACAATTTTCTTCTTGCTTTGTGTGATTTGGACAATATTTTGGTGATGATGTGGAGGAGAGAGAAGATTTGGACAATCTTTGCTTCTCCCTTTTTTTTTCTTTCCTTTTTTTTTCTTCTCTTCTTGCTTCCACGATTTTCCTTTCCCTTTTTTTTTTCTCTTCTTGCTTCCACGATTTTCCTTGCTTCTAATTTGATGTGGAAATCCCCTTCATGCCCTTAGTGCTTTAAGTGAATAAAAAGCAGGAAATCTTCAACAAATTCTCTAAAAAAAACAACCATGAGATTCGAACTTGAGACCTCTTGGTGAGCAAGGGAATTTTGCACACCATAGCTTACTAACTACGCTAGGTAGTTTTTGTTACCAAAAAAAAATCTTTAATCACTTAAGGATGTGGTCCATCGATCCTTGTTGGCATTTGGAGTATTCCTTGTACCTCTAAGACAAGTGCAAATGGGCTGGTTCTGCATCTCGATTCAGTTTTGATCCATTATTCTTTTTCTGACCCGAAAAGAATAATCATTTGTACGGGTGACCAAACGAATGTGTACTTTTAATTAAATACATCCATCTTGCTCAGAATTTCGTCCTCTTCGCAACTATGAAAAGAAATAGGACCTCTTTACGTGTAAAATTGAAGATATAGTGCCCGATAATCCTTAAGGCCTTGAAAATATAAAATCTGCAAAAAGAGAGTAAAACCCAAGGTAGCTCCATTCTAAATATGTAAAATGCATGTTTTACTACCCTAGATTTCACACATAAATGTGTTCATCATGACATTTGAGTTTGGGGAAGAGAAATCCCAAGATTTGGGGTTTTCAAGTAAATGTTTGATTCTTTTCCCCCAAATCTTGTTAATGACTTAGATTGATGGTACAATCAAGTAGATGAGCTTAGAATGTGTTGGAAATGAAGTGGGAACCACTCTATTAGGGTTCAAAGGGGTGGAATGAAGAAGAGAAGGAAAACATCAAAATTCGAGAAAATCGATGGTGCCTAACCCGTTAGTGAGACCTACCAGTCACACCTGTCCCCTCTGGTTCTACCTGAGGATGAGACCGGTAGGTGCCTGACCCATCGGTGTGACCTACCAGTCACGCCTGTCCCCTCTGGTTTTACCAGCGGGTAAGACCGATGGGTGCATGACCCACCGGTGTGACCCACCAGTCATGCCTGTCCCCTCTGATTCTACCGACGGGTAAGACTAGCGACTGCCAGACCCACCAATATGACCCATTGGTCTGGGAAGATTACACAGGTGGGTTCTCCTACCCACCTGTAGCCCAAATGAGCTCTAATTGAACTCAAACTCACTGACAACCTTCTTCACGCTATTTTACATGTCTTGACCATAGCCTACATCATTTATAGCCCCGATTTGAATGTATTTCTAAATTCTTTATCTGTGTTAGGTTTCGAGAAACTCATCTTCCCCCTCTAGATCTTACCTATACCGCGAGTGTAGATTCTTCTACAAAAATAAGTAACTGGGGAGAGGACTTTGATCTTAATTTTTGGAGTGTTTTTGGCATCCTATGCATTTATGGACTATATTGACATTTGGATTTCCATTCCCATGCATATGTTAATGTATGAATGATGCATTTAGAATTGAACATATTGTATCTTAAATTTCATATGCATGATTACTTGCTTGAAATCTTGAGAATGGATTTATCATAAGATGAATATGATGCCGGTTTACCGAACATGTGTGGGATTTCTAGATTAGATGCCGTAGTTGGCTTGGAAACAAATACATTGGTACACCGTCGAATGGGACACAAAAGTACCATGCAGTTGTACTATTTCATATAGAAGCATGTGGTTAGGATTTCATATTCTCCCGTGCTATGACCCTTCCCAACAGGGGTTTACGTGTTGGGTTATCACTGGGGGGATGCATTGGTCACAGACCTTCGTGTTGGTTAAAAGTATACCTGGATGATCAGTAGGATAGTTAAAAACCTTGGTGATATATTCTGAAGGCCAATCATACTAGTTTTAATTTTTGCTGTGGTTCGGCCATAATTTACTTTTTTGATGTGGTTTGACCATGATGTACATTTCTACTATAGTCCAGCCATGATTTACTTTTCTGAGTGCTCATGGTGGGTCTTCTTTGATAACCCTATGGACATATCACGGGATGGAGAACGTGTCTCGTACCTTGGGCATACGCACACTGTGGTTGTGAGTAACATGTTACCTATGACCTTGTAATGATTTGTTTAGGTGGAATAAGATCAAAATGAATCTCCTGCATATAGTATCATTTGAAATGCATTTGTTTGTGTGTGTCTTTCTTTCTATTTACTGAGTTAGTGAGCTCACCCCTTATATACACACCTTTTTAGATGATTTTATAGGCTACTCTGTAGAGGAACCCATGTCGGGTCCCACCAACGAAACCCCAGTGGGGAATTGGTGGGTCCCTGAAGAATTCGAACACTGTGACGGCTGCCCGTGTGAGGGTTGTGTTACAGAGCAACAGTGACAGATTCCATTTACTATACTTTTTTTATTCTTTGGTGTATTTCCCTTTTGTGCTCTCGATAGTTAAATTATTATTTCTTATGTAAATATCATGCCTACGGGCCCATAGATAAATACTTTATGTATAACAATTTGGGTATCAAGAGTATATGAGAAATTACAAGTAATCATTATGATAAGACTTACACTATATGATAATATTATATTCCATTGATTACTTGTGGCTTGCTATGCTGTGGTTACTGTATCAAATGATCCTAGTGATTTTGGGTAACCCGGAGGGAACCCAGTCACCGGTCTGGTTCTATGTGAATGGGGCGTGACAATAGTGGTATTAGAGTGTGATGCTCTAATCACACACAACTTGCAAGACTAATCTCTTAGAAACCCAAAAATAGACAAGGGGTTGGGGAGACCATAAAAGACTTCAAATAAAATTTAAAAGTACACAAAACTTAAAAATTTTTCCATGATGTATTTATAAGCTGAAAGTACCAAAAGTTTCACACAAAAAGAGAGATTACATAACCACAGAAAAATTTCTCATACACAAAATAGAATTCACAATATAACAATAAGAAGACAGAATAGAAGAGTAAAAGGAAAAGAAGAAAGAAGATAGAATTCCAGAGCACCTCCCGAAAGAAAGAAAAGAAAAATAACAATTCCATCAATCCTCATCATCAGTCATCATCCAAGTCAATGACTTCCTCCACTCGAGATCTTGAGTTAATTCCCAAGCGTTGATCATAGTAAACAAACCGGTGGTGCACTAAATCCATATCTTCCTGAAGGTACCTCAGGCTCCTTGCCATATCCCTTGTAGTTGTGTCCAAACTGGTGTCCAGATCATCTATGTCCATAACCATGCTTGTCTGGGTCTCCTGCATGGCTGCCTATCCTATTGGGAGTTTCTCCTGACCCTCTTGTAGTGCCTTCAACCCGGCCATCATACCTTGGAAATTAAAGGCTCCACCTGGAGATGGTGGAACTACTCTAATGGGGACCTCATCCTCCATCTCTATGTCCACATCTATATCCTCCTCCTCGGGAAAATAGTCCTTGTCATCCTCCTCATCGTCACCTTCCTCCTAGGCTACCTCCCCCACCACTGGCTCCATTAGATGGAATAGCTCCATCTTATGCAAGATGCCTCAGGCAAATCTGTCCGAGGGGGCACTACCCACCTCACCCTCAAGGTCCATGTGAAATTCTCAAAATCTTGGTGAGTGACCGAGAGTAGGGGTAGTTATTGTCTGCGGGATGAGCTACATAGTACTCCATCGTCTTCATAATTACATACGGAAGGCACAGGGGTGGAGGACCCTCCAAAGCGGTGTAAAGGCAACAGGCCATATATGCAGCCATGAAGTTTACCTGGTTTCGGTGCCCAGCTCGGGAAAGCAAGTTGAATTGCGCTAAGTGACTAAAGTCTCTAACCTCAGCATGGAAGAATGTCTCAGACTCGGGTCGGGCCTCGCTACCACAGATGGTCCAGTAGACATGTTTCTGAAAGTCCTCGCTAATATGGGGACCCAAGGCCCTACCCTTGGGAGGGCAATAGTACCATGTACCCTTTAATGAGATGCCTAAGATCTCTACCAGTAAGTCAATTGGAAGCCTAATATTCTGACCCTTTACCCGGCTGGTGAGTGTATACATTCGATTGTCATAGACCACCGTAAGGTTGCAATAAAATAGCTGTAAGAGGTTGGGGTAGCCCTGATGGTCAAATGATAACATGGATTCCCAGCCTAGGGTTGTGAATTGCTCGAGTAGCCAAACTCAAGCAAAATCCTCCATCTCAACTAACTTCTCCATCAATACGGGTCTCTTGGTGAAGTCGACCCAAGAGCGTGCAACCTTAAGACTGCGAAATATATTATCGTCATAGTCCTCAAACTCCTCGAAGAGGTCTCTTGCGAGCCGAGCCCGAGAAGCAGAAGAGCTGGAAGCAGAACCCCTCTTCTTCCTATCAGAAGCTTGCCCACTTCTGGATGAGGAAGCAGTTCCCTTGCCTTTATGGGAAGACATCCTGCAAAAGATTGAAAAAGGGTAAGAAAACAGATAAGGTGCTAAAAGGGAATTTGTAAAACAAAAAGTGGAAAGTATGGAGACAAGGCAATATGTTCTCAAGGAAGGGATTAGTGAAATTTGACACACCCTATACAAAGCAACATTGGATGAGCAATGCATGTAGCGTGACAAATGAGAGATTATAACCCTATGAGTATAATGCCATTACATAATAAAACTACATGGGAATGGCAAATGGCAAGAATCATATGTCAATGAATGAGCATTATAGATTTTCGATGTTTGAGGTGATACACAAATAAAAGACAAGAGATGAAGACATTATTTAAGGCATGAATAAATGTAAATACCAAGGTTGCCTACCATTTGAAGAAATTGGCAGATTTTCCAAAGGAAGAAAAAGGGAAATTTATAAAGAAAAGAGCATAAACTTAGCACATCCAAGGCATTGAGGAAATCGTTAGCAATAACATATGAGGGAGGATCCAATTTCATGAAAATATGTATGCTTTGACATATTAAGGTCAAAATAAGTGAAATCCCCAAATTTTCCCAAGAATACTAACCTAGAAGTGGGAAAATTTCATGCCAAAGTGTGAAAAGTGATGCATATTGATGAGCACAATAATGTGTGAAATCTTAGGGATGTAAGTGTACATTTTGCCCCACTTTTATTTTTCTTATTTTTTTCTAGCTTCCAAGTCTACAAGAGAAAGTGCTTAAAGTGAATCAAGAACCAGTCCAAAGGTGGGACCCACTCATTGGTACCACATCCTCTCTCCTACAAAATCTTGAAGATTATTCTCTCTCCTTGCCACCTCACAAGATCTTGAAGATACTATGCAGAGATTCCTTTCTGATTTAATCAAGATTGCAAGATATTGGTTAATATTGCAAGGAAGGAATAGAATTTGTTAATTTTGAAAACAGATTCTCTCTTTCCTCACACAATATCTCAGAGAATGAGGATTTTTACCAAGATTTAATTTAATTTAATTTTCTTTCTTTTCTTAAAGAAGACTTGTAGAAGGAAGGAGGCAAGACAAAAGCCCTATAAAAGCCCCTTCCTCCCCCCACCTATTTAATTATTATTCCCCTTAGTTATTTTCTAGTTTATGCTTAGTTTTCTTCTCTCTCTCCCTCTCTCACTCTCTTTAGTTTTAGTTCTTCTTTATTTTTGCTTTAATCACTTTTGTAATAGTTTTTTTTATGTCAATTAATGCAAGCAGTCTTTTATTCTTATTCAACCTTTTATTTTTATAATTTATGCAATTGAGTTGTAATTTTTAAAGTTATAGTTCTAAGCTTAGATCTAGGTGACAAGATCGCGAGCCGTGGAGCAATTTTTTTTCTTCAAGTTCAGATTTTTTTTTTTTTAAGATTTGTTTTCTCTAGTACTAGGAATTTTAGATTTGGTTTATTCCAGATCTGGTTTTTAGTACTGATAGTATCTCAAATCACCTAAGCTTTCAAGTTCAAGCATTGATTTAAGTAAGTAGGCTCCTTCAGTAATCTTCTCTCCCCCCTCTCATTCCCTCTTCTGACTACATTTTCTTTCTTAATTTAGGATTTCAATTTCAGTCGTTACATTATTGCTATCCCTTTTTCCCAAGGTTCATGGCTAGTGTATGTATTGATTTTGCCCCTCCTAGTCATAGAATCATCAATTTATTGTTTTTATTTTAATTGTCTCCATTTTCCTAAAACCAAGTAGAGTGACCCTTGTAAGAGTGACTCTCTGGTCAAGTAGGGTAGCTCATATTATGATGCATCCCTCAGGCTAAGTAGAGAAACCTACTTGTGAGTCTCTCTCTAGCTTTATCCCCTTTCTTTTACTTTATTTTTATTTTAGCATTTTTTTTCTTTATTGTTTTTAATTTTAATTGTGTGGCTTGTTTATTTTCAGTTATTTATTTATTTAATTTTAATTGTGTGGCTTGCGTCTTTAAATTCTTAGATGACGAATGGTTAGGACGTTATTTTAGATACATATGTTTAGGACGGTAATTAGAATTAGGTCACAACCATTAATCAGTTCACTTTTGCATCATTAAAAGAAAAAAAAAATAAAGTGGCTGCTCTCCCTGTGTTCAACCCGTAGCTACACTGATCCGTACGCTTGTGGTTACATTTAAAATCTCAAACATATATGTGCAATGTAGCACTCCTACCACTATTATGCAATCAAATGTGGATATATAAACTCATTGAATCAAACATCTTGCAAGGAATGAGAGAGGAAATGAACAAAACCCTAAAATAATAAAATTTTGAGAAGAATGAATCCATAGATATGACATATGTGATGTTAGAGATGAAAAACATCAAGGAGATGAAAAATCCACATACTCCATTCAAACTAGTTGGAGGAAATCCAAAGAAAATGAAGTTTTGAGGTTATTGAGAAAAAATAACTGAAATCCCAAAGAGAAAAAGGAAAAACCTACTTACTTAAGGTTGAGGATGAAGTTGAGAGGCTTTGAGTGCGAAAGGAAGTGTGAGTAGGGCTTGTAATGCATCCTTGAACCCTCTCTTGGTTGCCTTGAGCGATTTGGAGAAGGGAGGGAAAAGAGTGAGAGAGAGCGATTTAAAAATAAGGGCTTCTTTGCCCTTAAAATTGAGCCGCATGCAAGACCAGCGAGTCGCCACCGGTGGGTCCTGAAAAGGACCCACCCGCCAGTATAACCTGTCGTTGTGGGTTTTTGGGCCGAAAATTACCATATTTTGGGGATTTGATCTTCAAGCCTCATAGAGCCTATTTTCGCTTAAATTATAGGCTGATGCATAGTTAATCTTTTTGCATGCTTATGTAGAATAATTTTGATGCTGTTGGGGCCCCAATTTGTGGAATGCATGCTATGATGATGAAATACACTATGACTACGTAATGGGAGGCATGATGTGAAATTTATTCGTGCTTACATGAAATAGATGTGGCACTAAATTGTACCAAATCTTGATACTATCCAGGTACAAAGCATCATGGTATGTACTAGATCCGGCAGTAATGTAAGGGAGGCCCCATATGGTTCCCGATCTATTGGATTACCATCTAACCCTCGTGAACCTCTACCATGGGTGAGTCTTAGACAAGAAGATGGAGTTGAGGACTCACCTACACCCAAATATTCAGATCTATTCAAGAGTCGCAACAGGCATTCCAACAACAGTTACTCCAGCAATAGCAGACCTTCATGAATGTTGTGCAACAACAGTTACACGCTATGCATGTGGGTCAGCATCCTCATGGGGTACCCTTCCCACAAGATCCTCCTATTGTACCCGGTGTTAGAGTTTAATCGAGGGGTATTTCTCCTCGAGTACCACCTGTTGAGACATAAGGGAGTGCATTACATGTAGTACCAACATAGGACCAACCAGGAGGTACTCCACCTACAGTTACTCCACAGTTCCCTCCTCATGGCACTCCTCCATAAATGGTGCCACCCTCGCACTAGTATTACCTAGCTTATCCTCCATATTATCCACCAATGGTCACTACTGTAAGTCTGGTGGAATCATTTAAGAGGCACTTGCCACCTATCTTCACTAAGGTGGGAAGTGATCCATTAGAACCAGATCGGTGGATCCAAGAAGTAGAAAAGATATTCGAGGTGATAAAATGTACAGAACCTCAAAAGCTCATATGTGCTGGGTTACAGTTAAGAAATGAAGCAGATTCATGGTGGAAGGCTTCTAAAACTATCTTGGTGGCAATCCATCCAGAACCAACATGGGAACAGTTCAAGAAATTATTCTTATCAAACTATTACTCCACTAGCTTCAGAGATCGGAAGGAAACTAAATTCTCAGCTTTGACTAAAGAAAATAATTCTGTTCTTGAGTACCAACAGCAGTTTGAAGAATTATTCTACTTTGCCCCTCCACACGTGAAAACAACATAGAAAAAGGCAAAGAAGTTTCTGAAAGGGCTAAAAGTATCTATAGGCACAATTTTGGGGGCCATGGACTTGACTAATTTTGCTCAGATTGTCCAGAAGGCCAAAACCATAGAAGACAAGCAGAAGGGAAAATCTTCCACCACACCTAGACTTTAGAATATATCAAATCCCTATGCAGATTCTGACAGCCCGAGCAAAAGTTTCTATGGGCCGTATGATTATGGTCCATCATATCAGCAGCCTTATAGGTTATCGGGATACATGCCCCGGCCAGCCAGTACATCGGGTACTACTTCCTTTCGCCCGAATACAAGGATGGTGCCTATGGCCCCATGGCCACCTCATCCTCCTATTGTACAGGGCCAAATATAGAGGGCACCACTACCAGTGCTAGCCTCTCAGAACATATGCTATGTTTGCCATTCACTTGGGTATTTTATGAAGGATTGCCTGTACAAGCCAACTGTGGTGCAGAGTCAGCTCATGTTCATAGACCCGCCTTGACTCAAGGTGGTCCACCTCAAGGAAGAATGTATGCATTATCAGCTAAAGAGGTTGAGGCAAGCCCGAT
The DNA here is from genome assembly GCF_013358625.1 of Macadamia integrifolia. Classification (NCBI taxonomy): domain Eukaryota; kingdom Viridiplantae; phylum Streptophyta; class Magnoliopsida; order Proteales; family Proteaceae; genus Macadamia; species Macadamia integrifolia. The sequence goes on along the minus strand of NW_024868674.1, from coordinate 37,818 downwards.
GTCGTAGCAGGAACCCTATTTATCTCGGGTATACAGGCTTATGTATTATTTGATTCCGGTGCATCACATTCTTTTATATCTAAAAGATTTACTAGAAAGATTGACATGACACCCAGGGCTCTAGAAAGTAAATTGATTGTTAGTACACCCACGGGCAAGGTAGCACAATTAAATGAAGTGTATGGGCCATATTCTATTGGAATAGGCGGGAAGAAGTTGGATACCCAACTTATCAAATTCAATATGCAAAATTTTGATGTTATATTGGGCATGGATTGGTTATCTACTTACCGAGCAAATGTCATGTGTGCCGAGAAGCAAATTAAAGTGGTGAGTGATGATGGTGAAGAGCTTGTGTATCAAGCAGAAAAGATAAAATGGCCTAGAGAGGTTCTCAACTCTGCATTACAGGCGGTAAAGTTATTGGAAGACAGATCTCTGGGCTACCTAGCTTCAATACAAGATGTAGAAGCAAAGGTCACACCATTAGAAGAATTGAATGTAGTTAGGGAGTTCCCTGATGCCTTTCCAGATGATCTAACCTGACTTCCACCTAATAGGGAGTTAGAATTTACAATTGATTTGGTTCCCGGAGCAGCACCAGTATCTAAAGCTCCTTATAGAATGGCACCACCAAAACTAAAGGAGTTACAGACTTAGTTACAGGATTTGTTAGAGAAAGGGTTCATACGCCCAAGTGTTTCTCCTTAGGGTGCCCCAGTTCTGTTTTCCAAAAAGAAGGATGGGAGTCTGTATATGTGCATCGATTATCAGGAATTGAACAAATTGACCATCAAGAATTGGTATCCATTTCCGTGCATAGATGACCTATTTGATCAATTGCAAGGTGTTAAAGTATTCTCAAAGATTGATCTTAGGTCCGGTTACTACTAGCTCAAGATAAAGAGCAGTGATATACCCAATACGGCTTTTAGGATCCATTATGGTCATTATGAATTCCTAGTGCTATCTTTTGGGCTAACCAATGCACCAGCAGCCTTTATGGATCTGATGAATCGAGTATATTATAATGTTCTTGATAAGTGGATCATTGTTTTCATCAATGACATCTTGATATACTTGAAAACAAAAGAAGCACAACACTTGCAAATGATACTTCAAAGATTAAGGGAGCAACAGTTACATGCAAAATTTAGCAAATGTGAATTTTAGTTGAAGCAAGTGGGATTCCTTAGGCACATAGTGTCTAAGAATGGGATTGAAGTTGACCCAGGGAAAGTAAAAGCATTCGTAGAATAGGAAGCTCCCAAAAATGCCACAAAAATCAGAAGTTTCTTGGGATTAGCAGGCTACTACCAGCGGTTCATTGAGAATTATTCCCGAATCGCCGCCACAATGACCAGTTTGACCAGAAAAGGGGTGAAATTTAAATGGTCAAAGGAGTGTGAAAATAGTTTTCACAAGCTAATAAAGCGATTGGTATCAGCCCCAGTACTGACGATACCAGAAGGTACTGGTGGAATGACAGTCTACACGGATGCCTCCAGAATTGGGTTAAGTTGCGTTCTTATGTAACACGACAAGGTAGTAGCATATGCATCTTAACAGTTGAAAGAATATGAGAAGAACTATCCCACTCATGATCTAGAGTTGGTGGTAGTTATCTTTGCCTTAAAGATCTAGCGCCATTACTTATATGGAAAAAAGTACGAGATATTCAGTGATCACAAAAGTCTCAAATACTTCTTCACCCAAAGGGATCTGAATATGAGTCAAAGAATATGGCTAGAACTCATGAAAGATTATGACTGTGATATACAGTACCATTCAGGTAAGGCTAATGTGGCAGCTGATGCATTGAGCCTGAAAGCTCAAACGGTATCACTTGCTTATTTGGTCACCAGCCCACAGCTTAAGCAAAAAGCCATGTTAATGGATGAAATCATTTTGAATGAAGGGTCCACCTTAGAGCTTGATCAGCAACCTAAGGATATTAAGTAGTTAACCATATCTCTAGCGGCCCAATCTTGTCAAAAGAGTTATGCAGACAACTGCAAAAAAGATATTGAACTTCAAGAAGGTGAGAAGGTATTTCTGAAAATCTCTCCTACCAAAGGCTTACACAGGTTCTGCAAGAAGGGCTATTGAGTCCAAGATATGTTGGCCCATTTGAGATCTTGAAACAGGTTGGCTCAGTAGCATACATGCTGGCCTTTCTGCCATCTTTCAGCAACGTGCACAATGTATTCCATGTTTCAACATTAAAGTGGTATGTACATGATCCATCACATGTGCTAACTATGGAACCAGTGTATTTAGAGGCTGATATGACTTATGAGGAGCAGCTTGCTAAAATCTTGAACCGAAAGATAAAGACTCTTCGCAACTGATCCATTGCTTTTGTAAAGGTGCGATGGGCTAATCGCTCACTGGAGGAAGCATCGTGGGAGAAAGAAGATGACATCCAGGCTAAATATCCTCATCTTTTCGAACTACCAGGTACTTCAATTTAGAGGACGAAATTTTAAAGAGGGGGTAGATGTAGAGCCTTGCTCTTTAGACTCCGAACTGAAAGGCTTTAATGGCCGGTGCCTTGTGGTATATGACGGCAAGGATGACGTCAAATGTGGGGTGGCTAGATAAGATTAGGCCAGAACTCGAGATGATCCGCACGCCTAAGCCATGCCCTTGCACATATCGCAAGGCCATGTATGAATAGGAAAGGTACGTTATCATATTTGAATGATAGGAACTTGGTCCACAACATATAGCGAGAGTGAGATACATATTAAGATTCTATTTTCCTCCAAAATACAGCAAAGTTGGCTTGTTTGGCCAACTGGTGGGTGTCACTGGTAGGTGCAAGACCCACCATTGTGACCCATCTGTATGGGTAACGTGGGCCCTTGCAAACCCAACTTGGATGAGCACATGTATTTTGGACTCCTCATTGTAATGAGGTCTTGTATGTTCGATGATGTCGGCTACTCCACCCGAAAACGCGATTTAATGTGTTTGAGTCCATAAATGGGCAAAACCAAACAGACCTTAGAAGATATTTATTGGCTAGGGTATAAATAGTCTTTATATCTCTCTCTCTCTCTCCTTCATTTATGATTTTAGAAAGTCGGTGAGAGGAGTAAAGAGGAGGGAGAAAGAGGAATAAAAGAGGAAGACTAGGGAAGAGGCTTCCCCCTTGGATTCCAAAGCTGCATCTTACCTTTCCGTTGTCGGAATAGTGTCTGGTGTCTTGAGATCTACATCTTGAGGTAAGTAACACCATAAACCCTTGAGATATGATGAAACCCTTGTGTGTATGGTTGAATCTAGGGAATAATGAAACCAATGTGTGTTTTCCTTGAAGGATTTAAGAAGAAAACAAAGATTTGGGAGATTATTGAAGTGACATTTGAGTTTGGGGAAGAGAAATCCCAAGATTTGGGGTTTACAAGTAAAGGTATATTCTTTTCCCCCAAATCTTGTTAATGGCTTAGATCCACAGTACAATCAAGTAGATGAGGCTTAGAATGTGTGGGAAATGAAGTGGGAACCACCCTATTGGGGTTCAAGGGGTGGAATGAAGAAGAGAAGGAAAATAGCAAAATCTGAGAAAATCGACGGGTGCCTGACCCGCCGGTGAGACCTACTAGTCACACCTGCCCCTTCTGGTTCTACCGATGGATGAGATCGATGGGTGCCTGACCCACTAGTCAAGCCTGTCCCCTCTGGTTCTACTGATGGATAAAACCGATGGGTGCCAGACCCACCAGTATGACCCACCGGTCTGGGCAGATTACACAGGGGGGGTTCTCCTACCCACCTATAGCCCAAATGTGCTCCAATTAAACTCAAACTCACTGACAACCTTCTTCATGCTATTTTACGTGTCATGACCATGTCCTACGTCATTTATAGTCCAAATTTGAATGTATTTCTAAATTCTTTATCTGTGTTAGGTTTCGAGAAACTCATCTTCTCACTCTGGATCTTACCTGTACCGCGAGTGCAGATTCTTCTACGAAAATGAATAAGTGGGGAGACGAATTTGATCTTAATTTTTAGAGTGTGTTTTACATCCTATGTAATCATAGACTGTATTGAGATTTCGATTTCCATTCCCATGCATATGTTGATGTATGAACGATACATTTAGAACTAAACATATTGTATCTTAAATTTCATATGCATGATTACTTGCTAGAAATCTTAAAAATGGATTTATCATAAGATGAATATGATGCCAGTTTGCCGAACATGTGGAGGATTTCTAGATTAGATGCCATAATCAAATTGGAAACAAATGCATTGGTACATCGTGGAATGGGACACGAAAGTACTTTACAGTTATACTATCTCATATAAAAGCATGTGGTTAGGATTTCATATTCCTACGTGCTATAATCCTTCCCAATAGTGGTTTACGTGTTGGGTTATCACTGGGGGCAAGCGTCGATCACGGACCGCCATGGTGGTTAGAAGTATACCTGGCTGATCAATAGGACAGTTGGAAACCTTGGTGATATACTCAGAGGGCCAATCATACTGTTTTTAATTTTTGCTATGATTCAGCCACGATTTACTTTTTTACTGTGGTTCGGCCACGATTTACATTTCTACTGTGGTTCAACCACGATTTACTTTTTCGAGTGCTCCCAGTGGACCTTCTTCGACAACCCTATGGGTGTATCACGGGATAGAGAACGCGTCTTGTACCTAGGGTATACGTGCACTGTGACTGTGAGTAGCACGTTACCTATGACCTAGTAATGATTTGTTTAGGTGGAATAGGATTAAAATGAATCTCATGCATATAGTACCATTTGAAATGCATTTGTTTGTGTGCGTCTTTCTTTCCATTTATTGAGCTAGTGAACTCACCCCTCGCATATACACCTTTTAGATGATTTTGCAGGCTACTCTGTAGAGGAACCCATGCCGGGTCCCATGGATGAAACCCCAATAGGGGATTGGTGGGTCCCCGAAGAATTCGAACACGATGACGGCTGCCCATGTGTGAGGGTTGTGTTGCAGGGCAACAGTGACAGATTCCATTTATTGTTCTCTTTTTTATTCTTTGGTGTATTTCCCTTTTGTGCTCTTAAATTTTTATTTCTTGTATAAACATCATGCCTACGGGCTCACATGTAAATATTTTATGTATAACAATTTGGGTATTAAGAGTATATGAAAAATTATAAGTGATCATTATGACAAGACTTTCGTTGTATTATAATATTATATTTCATTGATTATTTGTGGCTTCCTGTGCTGTGGTTACTGTATTAGATGATCCTGGTGGTTTTGGGTTACCCAGAGAGAACCCAGGCACCGGTCCAGTTCCATGTGAACGGAGCGTGACATAAATCTTGTCAAAAAATCTGTAAGTGACATTACAGAGACTGATAGGCCTAAAATCACCCACAAAAGAGGCATTATCACTTTTAGATATCAAACAAATGAGAGTGTGGTTGGTACCATGAGTTAGAGATCCATTCATGAAGGACTGAATAAAATTATAGATGCCATTGATTGGTTAATCAACTAGCCCCATTTCTCACCAAAACCCAAAAAGTTGAAAATGGTCCACAAGTAACCCCATTCAAGTTTTTCATGGGCCTTGGCCATATCTAGTTTAATAGCAACAGACATAGACTGACCTTTTTTCCTACAAAGAGAGTGAAAATTTTCTTGTGCAATCATAATATCGTCAGTAATTTGTCTTCCCAGGACAAAGGCAACTTGACAAGGAGAGATGAATCAATGAAGGTGAAGTTTAATTTTAGGGCTAAATCTTGTCCACAAATTTGTAGGTGACGTTACAGAGATTGATAGGTCTAAAATCACCCACAGAAGAGGCATTATCACTTTTAAATATCAAACAAATGAGAGTGTGGTTGGTACCATGAGTTAGAGATCCATTCCTGAAGAAGGAGAGAATAAAATTATAGATATCATCGCATGTAACCCATTAGGTCCAAGGGCTTTGAAAGGGCCAATTGAGGAAATCAAGTTATGAATTTCCGTAACAGTAGCGGGGGAGCTTAGAAAGAGATATGGGGTCAAAATCATTGAGAGGTGCAAATAGGCACTCAATGAAAGATGGGTCAAGGAGGTTGGAAGTACTAAAAAGATTGGACATGAAGGCTATGAATTCTTTTGGCAATTAAACAAGGTTCACTAATCTTTTCACCAAAGTCAGAAAAAATAAAGTCAATTATCCTTCGCTGATGATTGACTTTGGTAATGGTGTGGTAAAACTTGGTATTTTAGTCTCTTTCATAGATATAGGAGTGTCTAGACTTTTGATGCCAAAAACTCTCTTCAGCCTCCATGTTCCACTTAAGTTTGGAAGAGAGGATAGCTAACTCATGGAGTGGTGGATCAGATAGATTTTCCAACTCAGAAACCTTGGAAAAGTAGGTGATTTTGAGATGATCAATATGTCCAAAAACCTCAAATTTCGGTTTGGCTAGAAATACTCAGAAACCTTGGAAAAGTAGGTGATTTTCAGATGATCATTATGTGGCCAGAAATATGCTGACGTACAAAAGCTTGGTTAGTAAGTTTTTAGGACCAATGGAATTCCATCTATCATATGGAAAAAAGAATAAATTCAGGATGCAAAAACCAAGCATGTTGATAATAGAATAATTTCTTATATTTGTGATCAAGAAAATAGGTGTGGAGGATGATGGGGTTATGGTCAGAACCAGTAGATGGGAGTTTGGTTAGGTAAGCATTGGGACTGAGGGAAAGCCATGAGAGATTAGAACAAGTTCTATCAAGACATTCTTTAGGGGGTTCTGGGATTTCCTTGGAACAAGACCTTCTCAAAGTTTAGAGAAGAAAGAAAAGATTTGTAAAAGGGAAGAGGAAGGCTTGAACTCAATACCACCAAATTTGTGGGCTTGAGAGATGATCTCATTGAAATCACCCATAACAACACAAAGCATGGAATAGGAGCCAAAGGAGTACGCAGCTCATTCCAGTAATCCCTACGTAGATGGCCAATCTCAATTATTATAAAAAAAGAACCAATATAGACCGAATTAATGGATAAAGACTTAGAAACCAAGAGCCAAAAAACCACCCTTTTTCCTAACCGATGAAATCGGAGGTATTGTAATTCTTGTCGTTGCAAAATGGTTTAAACAGAGCATGATTGGAGATTTTGGTTTCACACAGGAAAACTATCTTAGATTTAACTTTTTTTAAAGTGATTGGTGGGACAGTTTTCAGTAAGAGAAGAATGAAGCCCTCGAACATTCCAACAGAGAATTTTTATAGTGATAAAAAGTAAGGACAGATATTATAAGAGTAAGACAAGTCAAAAGGTAAAGATTTTTACCGCAAAAAGATATAAACAAGCAAACACAGTATAAGGAACACAAGAGTAGACAAAAACAAAAGTAAACAGAGGGATTAAAGGAACCTTTCCACTACCCCGATCCCTGCAAGTCTCGTCCCCCTCTGTTTATGTCTTCCCCTCCCCTCTTCTCTCTCCCTCTCCTTCATATAGCTGATTATCGCTGATTGAAAGGAAAAAGGGCAAAAAAAAAAAAGGGATCAAATGTAGAAGTAGGCGCTTTTTGATATTTTTGGGAAAAATATAATTATTATTATTAACAACAACAACTCAGTCTTATTCCAATTAAATGGAGTCCGCCACATGAATCTTTTCCTTTCAATTAGTTCTATTTGTCATCATACTTGATACAAGGTCTAAGCTATGCATGTCTTGTAAAGAAGAGAAATGGAAATAAAATTTCAAAAACTAAAAGTGAGAAAATTTCTTCGTAATTGAGCTCGATTTGGAGTAAATTTGAAAATAAAAATATAAAGACAAAAGTTTTTTCCAATTTTTTTCTTTTTCTTTTATTTTTTGTCCCTTTTAGCAAAGGGTTTTCTAATAATAATATGCTTTGCACACTTTGTGTTTGTAGAAGGATGATGGAGCAATTTTGACTGTTGTTTATGTAGAAAATGATTTCAAATTTAAATTCAATCTTAATCATGTACCCGCACATAGGGGTGTCAATTCTAAGCCCGCACCAGTAGGCCCGATTGAGCTCGACACATTTATGGCTTGACCTAGATCGGCCCGATTAATTAACGTTCGTTCACGGTGTAAGTAGCTAGCATGTCGGGCGTCCGACCAAACCAACATGTTTATATGCCCGACTTGAACCGACCCATTGTAGCCCGACCCAGCCCATCCCCCTTTAATACTACATAAAATTCTTATTTTGCCACTACTAGTAAGAAACTAATTAAGCTTTCTTACCTTTTGCTTTGTAGTTGGATTTGATTTAATTAAGCTTTATTTTGTAAGTTGTAATGGTCATAATCTCTTCTTTAAAAAAAAAAAAGAACAACCATAGTCTCAACCCACTTAAGAATAGAATTTTAGAGTAAACACATTTAAAGCCCATTTAGACTTAAATAGGTTTGTAGCCCGGTTAAAGCCCAATTAAGGCCCGTTTAAGGAAGCCCGATTAAAGCCAGACACCGACCAGCTTGATTATAAACCGTATCATGTCCCCCAAAAATAGGCTCGTTTACTTAAATGGACGTTCACGGTGCAAGGCTTTCAAGTGGTCAAGCCCGATTAGGCCTGACCAAGATCGACCCAGCCCAACCGGTTGACACCCCTACCCACACATGTATGTCTATTGATTCTTACATTTTTCAGTCATCCATGTTTTTCCATGCAGCTTATTGCAGTCCGCGTCCTAGATTTTTCAAATTCTTTTGCCCCGTGGTCAACTTCCTTTGGTTCGAAACATAAGCTATGAGGAAAGGGCCTTCGAGATCCATAATATTTCAGTTATATCTATGGATTTATTATCGGTATGGATATCAGTATTGTCGATACCGATACGATACCAATCTTGATTCAACAAGTATCGGTCGAATCGGGTCAATTTTATCCTTGTTTTAAAAAAAAAAAAATTCTTAGTCTCGTGGTGAAAGTCCTCATTTTTATTTGAAGGAATCTTTTTTGAATCAACCATCCTTGGTTATCGTCTCGCTTTCAGTACCCTTCCCTCCCACCACCCCCTTTCGTGCAATCACACCTTCGCGCACTGCTATTCTTCATGCTATACTAGAAATGCTTTCTATCTTAGTTTGACAATTTTATATATAATATATGAAATGAAACTATTAAAATGGAAAGCGAAGATAAATTGCCTGCATGCTTCTGAAATGGAGAAGATAGGATCTTAACCGATTCTCATCACCTCATAGTAGACTCTTTGAGCTGCAGTTCCTCGAGACAACTTTCATGTAATTTTTATGATTTTACCCTTGTTTCAATATCAATATCCGATCCTAGATGGTCACATGTTGGGATTATTCTCAGCCGATATCAATACAATATGACCGATACAGTCAATTTGATACCAATACCTAAAATCATGGTTACATCTGACATGTCAACATTTTAATTTTTCTAAAAATTTTATAATTTAACAGAATTTCCTTCTTTTTGTGGGAACTACAGCAAGAATCCTTTCAGTTAAATGTCCGGTTTGGATTTGTAAAACTGGGCTAGCCACCTTATAATAGACGTTGGAACCACAAGAAGATGAGATACTAGTTTTGCCACTATACGGGATTCTCATTGGACGCTTGTCGAAATTTTGAATTTTCCCCATGGAGCCAAATCCAATGGTAATGAATTTGATTCTATAGTTTTGTTATATATACTGGACCCACTGGAAAGAAATTTCCCAATCATCTACCTGTAAAGCCTTGTATCCATATCTGGCCATGTGTATGGATTAAATCTAACATTTTCTCAATATATAGATATCTTTAAAGAGAGAAAGAAGAGGGAGCTGTATTGTTGGCTAAGCATTATTAAGCAAATATAAAATTGCGATTATACAATAGATTAAAAAGAAAAAGGGTAAGCCTAAGTTGTTGCTCAAGCCATTGCTTTTGGGAGTCAAAACTCAAAACAACACTTGTACATTACTTAAAGAGGAATGGAAGAGAAAGCTTCAAGCTGTGTGGTGAACATACTTCAGTCAAACATGAGGATAAGATATTTTATTTTATTTAAACAAAAAAAAAAAGAGTGAAGGAAAAAAGCTTCAAGCTGTGGTCAACAGATTTGATTCAAACATGAGAATAAGAAATTTTATTTTATTCCCAAAAGAAAAAAAGAAGAAGAAGAAGAAGAAGAGAAAAGAAAAGAAAAGAGTTTTTACTTCTTTTTTTTTCGTAAAGTTATACATGTTATTGATATATATAATCTTCTCATTCTCTCTCCTTTGAACATTCTTTTTCTCCTTCTAAGTTGGAAAATCCAATTTTAATCCCATGCCATTGCATACATGAGGGTACTTTAGAGTCTCAAGCCTAGATCACCTTACAAATCTAGTCTATTAGAGCCAAGGTTTTAGGAATGGATATTACATCTGCTGATTAGTATCAGTCGACACTAATATCAATAGTTGGTCGATACCAAATCGATACAGTATACACAGGGGGTAAAATGATTCTAAATATATATATTGGTATCCGTATCTTTGAGGGCAAAAACATCTGATGTGGATTGTGAACTAATTAAAGCCATGATTAGAGCGAGTCTACTATTTCCAAGTTGCTATGTATTTCAGTCAAATCCGGGTTTCCGGTTGCCCAAGTGAGCCCTACCCATATTCCCATATCCGCTCTAATCAATTAAGAAGGGCCTCAATGGATACATAAAGGAAATGAATTTTGTCACATGTAATGTAAATAACAATCCCGAAGATTATTAAAAGCTATTACTTAGGGATTATCAAAAGAAGTCAGTGACATCAAATGCTAAGCAAAAGCATTGGTGGAGTGTGTTAGAAGCTGCCCTCCATTTTTTTCGGTTAGTCATTTGGTGGTTACCAGCAGATTAAGCGAAACCATATCGGCCCATATCCCACCCAAACCCAAGATTGCGTAAGAGTTGAACATTCTAAATTTTCAATAGAATATGGATTGAGAAAGTATTTTGCATGACTAAAATACCCTCCGTTTGAAAGGAATTTTCTACGCTATAGTTCTTACATTGACCATATTGCCCCTTTGATTACAATTTATCCCCTTCCCCATCCTTGAGACATTGACATTATTGTGAAGTTCAACTGGGGATGTGATACTTGTGGACCACGGAGACTCATTCCTTCTATCATTCAATTGTTGTGCTTGACCAAATATATATATATATATATGGGATTTTCTTATGTGTTGATAGATTTGTAATCTTACTTTCTTTGTCACTTCGTTTTATTCTCAATAATTTTTATCAGTACTTAATATAAAGTTAAAAAGGGATTTTGTAAAAAGTTATTAGTCATTCGATGCAACATTTAATATGGTTCTTATTTGAAATGACATATTTACCCTTATAGAAAATGACATTAAATCATTTGAGAATAAAACAAAGGACAACTAAATAAAGGTGTCAAGAAAAATAGTGATAGGCAATTTGGCATTACAATTTTTTGTGAAATTTCCAAAAACTACATAGTTTTTTTTTTTTAATAGGTAGGCCCCACCTCTTTATTTTGAGAACTTGGTCAAAACCAATTGAGCTACCCCCTTAGAATATACTAGTGGGGGAAATGTTCTCTCATATCTATCCGAGAGCATGACCTATGTCAGAGCTCCCATTTTTCTATCTCTCTCCTCTTTCATGAAATGATATCTCTAGCCCTATTAGGGGAAGAGAGATAGACACAGAGAGCATTGGCGTAGGCCATGCTTCCAGACAGAGAAAAATTTCCATTTTCTAGTCATGTATAAATGTATTTTATATTTATATTTGAGAGAGTTCAAAATAATGTCTAGGGTACTAGTACAGAGACCCAGACATGAAATGGTGCATGCCAATACAAGGGGGTTAACTAAATTAGATCTAAAACTTGATAAATGACTAATCTAGACCATATTTTCTCTATCTAACGATCATAATAAATACATTATATGTCCACATAACAAAATTGTTTGGTTGGGTATGTATTATTTTCTGTAATGGTCTATATAATTATAGTTAGTATGTGTTTGTAATTGGGTTTGGTTTAGGATCCATTACATGTATAAGGGTAAAATTATAATTGTATGGGTTTAGGGTTTTAAGTTTCCTATATATTCTGAATGTGGTGAAAACCCTACTTACAAGCAAAGGGGAATCACTTTTGTGAGGTGGATGTAGGCAATCTTGTCGAACTATAGTAAATTCCTTATATTGTGTGATGTTTTGCTTGGATTTCTACCTCGTGGTTGCGCATCGTTCCCAACAAATGGTATCAGAGCAAGGTTCAAGAGATCAATGCAGGGTGTGAGCGAGATCGAAGGAAAAGATAGTGCGCAAGAAGAGGAGAAGGTTTATATGAGTGCACATTTTTCTAATCAAGTGAGGGTGTATCTTCTTTGGTCACATTATCATCTCATTGCTAAATAACAGGTTCTTCATTTATGCAAACCATTTCAAGTTTTTTTTTTTTTTTTCTCCTCTTTAGTCATCAGATATCTGATCACAGGGATGGCACATTTTTTAGGTTGTATACTTTGAAGTTGCAAGATGATTCTAGAATTTAAAAAAGAAATAAAAAGAAGGGAGCATATTTCCCTAGGGAAGAAGGGGTGTGTAGTGATTAAAGGAGAAAAGAGGGTGATACATGGTGTGAAGTGGAGAAAGAAAGGGCAATAAATAAAGAAAAAAGAAAGGAAAAGTGAAGTACAATCCTTGGTAAGAAAGGAAAGTGCATCAGGTAGTTTCTTTTTTTTTTTTTTAAGCAAAAAAGTGGGTAGTGAGATTCATCGTGGGAAAAAAAAAAGTTTGTTTTTGTGAATTTAATACCGTAAAAAGTTTTCTTTTATGAATCTAATACCGTAAAGGTTTGATTCTGTATAAAAGTTTGATTTTATACAAATGGTATGATACGGAGGTTAGGGGTTCCTAAGCTTTTTTGGTGTTCTGGACATAGTGGAATATATGGATCAAGTAGATTCTACTCCATTGCTATAGTTGGTGTAAGTTCCAGTAAGATTAATAGTAATTCGATTTGTTAAGGTTGATGGCAGACACAGAGGGCACATGTCAGGTAAATCGAATGGTGTTGAAGGGTTCAAGTTTCTCTATTGAACACTTTAATGGCCGTAATGACTTCACCTTATGGCAATAATAGGTGAAGAATAATCTTAATTGAGAGGGGACAATCAAGGCTCTCAAAAAGAAATTGGAAAAGCCAAAGAACATGAAGGCCGTTGCAAGAGCTGAGGGCTTTGGCAACCAGTACGATCCAGTTGTATCTTACAAATAACACTCTTCGTGAGGTCATCGGGTTAGCGGATCTAGAGGACGTCTGGACAAAGCTGGAGAGCAGGTACAAATCCAAGTCTTTAGCAAATCGATTATTTTTTAAGAAAAAATTATATGATCTTCAATTTTCAGATAGAGCAAAGTTTGAGGTGCACTTCGATGAGTTCAACAAGATATTAATAAAGTTATCGGCTCTTGATGTGAAGATCAAAGAGGAGGCCAAGGCTTTTCTTTTGTTGGCATCATTACATCCTTCATTTGATCACATTGTGACTACACTACATTTTGGTAATGATACTCTCAAGCTTGACGAGGTTATTGCTTCTTTGCTAATAATAGTGATGATGGAGCGTCAGAGGAGGGTAGTGCCTTGGTTACAAGTGGTGGTAGGGAAAAGGAAGGTCAAATGAGAAACTGGAGGAGTTTGAAAAATGCACAAGTCACAAAATAATCTGTTATTATTGCGAGGAGGAAGGTCATATAAAGAGGAATTGCCCAAAATATAAGGAAAGAAAAGAGAATGATGAGAATGGAAATAAATCATCCACTGCTGATGTCGTGGAAGGGTTTTGGAGTGATGATGGATATGTTCTTCTCACTACTTCATCAGGTATGGAAACAGGTATGAAAACCTCAGATTGGATTTAGATTCTAATTATTCATTTCATGCATGTTCAGTCAGGGATCAATTTGCTACATATAATGTATGTGAGAATGGTACTATCAAAATGGCAAACAATATGAAAAAACAAGGTAGTCGGAATTGGGACTATAAAAATTCGTATGTTTGATGGGATTGTGCGAACTTTAACTGGGGTGAAGCATATGCCAGATCTGAGGAAGAGTCTGATTTCATTGGGAACACTGTATCCGAAAGGTTTTAGATGTTCATTTGAAGGTGGAGTTCTTAAGGTTTTAAGAGGGGCCATGGTTATGATGTAGGGAAGGATGATTAGTAATTTGTACAGACTTATAGGGAATGTAAAAATAGGTGGAGCTATTGGAGCTATTGTTGGAACTTGGGTGAGAGTTATAGGTGGAGGATAGAGACTGCAAGTGGTTTAGGCAATGAACAATTGCAAGCCTGAAAAGAAGATGGTGAATTTCACTTTAGATTTGGTGAGTGGTGGTAATCTCTCGGAGCGGGTAGCAACAATAAGATAGGTGGACCCATGTCATATTGTGCAGTGGTGTTGAGCTATACGGTATTGCCCAGGCAGCGATAAGGTATGATGGATTGATAGAGATAATGACAGAGCTTGCAAAATCAACATAAACAAGGGTCTTCTTCAAAGTGGTTTGCAGAATCTAAGCTAAAGGTGGAGATTGTTGGGGTTGGGTGTTTCTTGTATTCTGTAACGGTCCATATAATTATAATTGGTCTATATTTGTAATTAAGTCTTGTTTGGGGTCCATTACATATATAGGGGTAAAATTGTAATTGTGTGTGATTTAGGGTTTTAGGTTCCTTATATATTGTCTCTGTGGTGAAAACCCTAGTTACAAGTAAAGAGAATCACTTTGTGATGTGGATAATGGTGTAGAGAGTTTTTCAATTATAGTGAAAATTCTCTGTTTTCTTTGGTGGATGTAGGCAATCTTGCCGAACCATGGTAAATTCCTTGCATTGCGTGATTGTTTTCTTGGGTTTCTTCCTTGTGTGTTACGGCAAGAAATTATCTTAGGAAATCCGTAAAACTTACAAAGAAGAACATATAGAAGAAAGTGAGTGTCAAGCTAATCTAGTGGGGGACTCTCCGATGCCTAAGTTAGATCTCTCTTAAAAAGTAATTCAAGAATAATGAAAAAATATCGATCACTTTGAAGGAGGGTTTACCCGAGTATTTATAGTTGTAGCAAGGCGTTTATGAAGAATCCTAACTTGGTTTCCATCCCAGAGCTAGCAAGAGTCCAGATATGGTAGGAGTCTAAAGTTGCGCAGACAAGGGGTATCCCAATCGGTAAGGGATTCCCTTTCCTTTTAAGGACGATTAGGAGTCCTTATAGGTAATCTTTCATATTTCAAAGATCTACTCCTTACTTGGAGGTTACGTATTCGATTAGGAGTGAATTTCCTTATAAAAAGCAAGTTTACTTCACCCAAAGATTCTCTAAGTGACAGTGGCTCAATAACTCGGTTGCCAAGCTATGATTAGGTTCTATTTTTGTGATCTTCCACAACTGGGGGTCCTCTGAGTGTCTATGAGTAGCCCCGATTGTTCAATTATGCTTGTGAGTAGCTCGACACTTGGTGGCCGATCCATAGGTTGGTCATTGTTCACTTTATTGAATTCTAAGTTGTTCTGCATTTCCAATATTCTATACATAGAACATTGCATCTTCTTGCATCTTTGACCGATAGAAGTCTTTCCAAAGGACTTTGTATGCTCGGTAGCCCAAATGACTTCTGCATATCCCTCACGTTCCTCGGTTAGAGCTTACTCGGCCTTAGTTAGACTGAGGCATGTGAGTAGGGGACTAGGAATAGACCTAGACCTCTTGTACAATACTTCATCCTCCCCCAAGATGTAGTTTTCTGCTCGTATTTTCACTTTTTGAGCTTTCGTTTAGTCATCCACTATGAACTTTCTTCAGTGCAGCACTTCATGCACTTCATGGGTCGGTTTCTGTAGTAGTTCTATATACACCTTGCAACCCATGTCTTCATAATCTGCTATCGCCAGTTGGGACAAAGCATCTGTTAATGCATTTTTTTGCCTTGGGGGCTTCCTAGTCTTGAACTTAGAGAATTGAGCAACCAAGTCCTTCACCTTTTTGAAGTAGTTCATCATCCTAGGGAAGGTTTCTTCTTACTCTCCGTTCACTTGGTTGATGATTAGTTATGAGTAGCTATGGACCAACAACTCTTTTTCTTACACCACTCAAGCGACTCGGAGTCTTGCCACCAAAGCCTTATACTCAGCTTCATTGTTCATGGCAGGGAATTCAAACCGCATAGCATATTGAATCTTAAATCCTTTGGGGCTTGTTAGAATCAAACTAGCTCCACTCCCTCTCACGCTGCTTGACCCATTGACGTATAATGTACATGTCCTCACGAGGGGGGAGCTTTATTCCACAGTTTCTTCCTCAATCAATGTGCATTCAACACGAAGTATGGTAAGGCCTGACCTTTAATGGTGGTTCTGGGTCAGTAATCTATGTCATACTCGCTCATCTATAGAGGAGCTCTTCTCATGGTGGAGGAGAAAGGCAAAGTCAGTTGACTGTGGTAAGGTTTGGTTGCCACTATCATTCTGGTACCTTATCACATTTGGATAGAGAGAAATCAAAGAATTCATGAAAATCAACATTGATCTACTTCTTGTGTAATAGAGGGAATTTTTCGAGATATCTAGGATTTCTCTTCTCAGACAACAATGCATGTAACTTTTATTTCAGATCTTCTTCTCTCTAAAAAATTGAAGGTGCTGACGGCGAAGGCTCATCCAAAAAATTTTTTGGGATTTTTTTTAACTTCCTTCCCTTGAGTTACTATAAGATAAACATAGATGGATGTTCGCTTGGTAACCTAGGATGCTTAGGAGCAGGTGGGGTGATAAGAAATGAAGATTGTACTCCCCTTGTCAACTTCACAAATTATGAAGGCATAGGGAAAAATAATATGGTAGTGTTCTCTACTTTCTTCTTCGGTATTCAAATAGCAATGGATAAGAGAGTGGATAAGTTATGGTTTGAAGGTGATTCTCAAGCGGTTGTGGGATGCATATAACACCAATTGATAGCTTGGTGCTTTGAACTAAAATGGTGGTCTTATAAAAAGTACTTGGATAACATTTCATGGGGTATCTCTCACTGTTACAGAGATGTGAACTCTATGGCAGATAAATTAGTAAAGCATACAGCGACAACAAGAAGTTTAAGAATCTAGAATGAAACTCCTCAGTTCTTAACTATGATATAAGCCAGGATTTCCAACAAAGACCCATATTTTGATCTATATAACTTTGATTTGATTAGATTGCTTTCTCTGCTAATGGTCATGCTAAAGGTGCAATAGTGATCTAATGCTTGATTGCAAATTTTGTCTCTTTCTCATTTTAATGATATATTTTTGCTAACTTTTAGCAAAAAAGTGCTCACTCATCTCTACCGACCAACTGACTAATCTACCAGACGTACTTGGCTTGTGGAGGATTTTCTTTAGTGGTTGGCCAGTAAGGACTACAATTATATGGGTTTGAAAGTAGTGCTTCAACTTCTGAGCCATGATGACCAATGTGAAGGCTAGTTTCTCTGGTCCAGGGTATCTTGTCTTGGCATCCAGCAAGATATAGCTAACATAGTAGATCAATCTCTGCTGCTTTTCTTGTTTCTACACTAGAGCTGCCTTGACCACTACTGGTGACATTGCTAGGTAGATTTGTAGATCATCTCCTGGTTCAGGTTAGAATAAGAGAAGTGGTGACTTGAGATAGACCTTGAGTGTTTCAAACACATCCTGTCAGTCTAATGTCTAGAGGAAGTCTTTAGGCAATTGTAGATTCTTTAGAGTTTTGAAGAATGGTAGGCACTTATCTTCAGCTTAGGAGACAAATCAGTTAAGCATTGTGACTCAATCGGCGAGCCTCTAAACCTCTCTAATGTTTCTGGGAGATGCCACATCACGGATGGCCTGGATCTTGCTTGGATTTTCTTCTATTCCTCTCTAAAAGACTATAAATCCTAAGAATTTTCTTTAGGTGACTCCAAAAGCACACTTTGAGGGATTTAGCTTCATCGGGTTCTTTCTAAGGACTTCAAAAGCTTCTTCTAGGTCCTCAATGTGTTGCCCAGTTTGAGCACTTTTTACTAGCATGTCATCTACATAGACCTCCATGTTTCGTATGATCTATTCTTTGAACATGGTGTTGACCATCCTCTAGTATGTGACTCCTAGATTCTTCAACCCGAAGGGTATGGTTCTGTAGCAAAGTTTCCTTGCTCAGTCAAGATGGCAATCTTCTCCTCATCTTCAATCTTCATTATGATCTGGTTGTAACCAGAAAAAACATCCATGAAAGTGAGCATCTCATGTTCAGTTGTGGGATCTACAAGGAGATCAATTCGTGGCAAAGGATAACAATCCTCGGGGAATGCCTTGTTCAGTAATCAATATAGTTGATGCAGACTATCCACTTCTCGTTAGATTCGGGGGCCATCACGACATTGGCCAACTAGGTTGAGAATTTCACTTTTTCTGATCAGGTGTGAATACTTCAGCTTCTCTACTTCCTTATTGATGATCTTCTGCCACTCGAGGGAGAAAATTTTCTCTTTCACTAGACGGGATTTATGGCCTAATCAATGGTCAGGCTATGTTCCTCTATGTTCTTGGGGATACCTGACATATCATGGGCTGAATAAACAAAGACATTTGCATTGATCCTAAGGAACTATATAGTTCTCTTGTTGGGCTCGTCGCTCATCAGGGTTCCAACTTGAATAGTGCAACTTGGTTCATTCTCGAATAGTGTGACTTGTACCACATTTTCTACTGGTTCACCCCATTGTAGCTGGGACTCATCCTTGACAGTTTCAGCTTCTATATTGCATGCTATGCTTGCGTAGGCGTTTTTTGTTACTTTGACAAATTTTGCACAGCCTTCGTGTGATTCTTTTTTATCCGAGCGACACTCTCTAATCCCCTTTTTGTGGGGAATTTCACCTTCAAGTTTTTTGTTGAGGCTATGGCCCCTAAGTCATTCAGAGCCAATCATACCAGGATGGTGTTGTATGCCGACATGACCTTAATTACCATGAAGTTGACTAGGGTAGTGGCCAAGAGAGGGCTCTCATCTACATTCATTAATAGCTTGATGCATCCTTCTATGTACGATGGGGTGCCCGCAAGCTGTAAAGGGGTCCAGTTGTGATCTTGAGCTTGTCATATCCAAAGTCGAGCTTCTGGTAACCAGCATAAGATATCACATCAACTGAAGTCTAATGTCAATCAAAATGCTATAGAATAGACTAATAGCGACCACCAGTTGAATCACCATGGCGTCATTGTGCAGTCAATTTAGTCCCTTCAGGTCCTCGTTAGAGAAAAAGATCACCAAGTTTTTGTAAGTTGCCTTGATCGGCTCCTCGATCGCACAAAAGAAGTGGGTATGAGCTTTTGCCTTCCTGATTGAATTTTACAATGGCTCTTCAAGGATGGTGTCTATCGTCAAGCCAATGGACTGATTTATGTCATTTATGGCTTGCTTTCCTTTTTTCGACCTTCTTTCTCTGTCTTCTCTCCGTGGCTCGTCTCACCGATTGCTTGACTCTCCTTGCTCCTTGTTGGTTAGCTAGTCATCCTCTTGAGCCTTGATGGATTCTTTGGTAGCCAACCTTGAGCAGGTCCTCAATCTCCCTCTTTAACTGTCTACAACTATTAGTATGGTGACCGATATCTCTGTGGAATTTGTAAAACTTCTTGGAGTCGCGCTCTTCAGGCTTCGACTACATGGGTTTTGCCCAACGTATGATCCTCTTGTCTTTAATCTCCATTAAAATTTGGACCAAGCCAAATTTAGTGGTGGGTTGTCCGAACTCATCGCTTGTGACTTCTTTGAATCTCGCTTGCCATCTATGGTCCGCTTCTTATCCTGGGTCAAAGCTATAACACCTTTTTTGTGTCGCCAAGTTTTCGTCCATGGTCACGTACTTGTGGCAATGTTGTAGTAGCTCGGTGATGCATACATGCATCTTCTTCGACAAGGATTTTATGAGTTTCTCATGGCACACCCTATGGAAAAGGGTGTTGTAGGGTACAACATCCTTGAGATTCTTGATCTCAAAGGTTGCTTCAATGAACCTATTGAGGTAGTCCTATAACAACTCATAGTGACTTTGTTTTATGGCGCAGAGGCTCATGGAATCTTTTTGCAAGCAGATGTTACTCTACAATCTAGTTATGAAGGCCTTCCCTAGGTCCTTGAAGTTGTTGATGGACCTGGGCTTTAGGGTTGAGAACCAAGTCAGGGAAGCTTCCTTCAAAGAGGATAGGAACACTCAACACAGTGCGACCTCAGAGCTCCCTTGAACGAACATGACCGAACTGTAATGACTTAAGTGACACACTGGGTTGGTCATCCCATAATACAAGATGAAGGTTAAAATTTTGAACTTCTTGGGTAGAAGAGCATTCATTAGTTCGTCAGACAAGGAATTGTGGGTCAGGACCACTGGCATCCCAATGACCGACTTCTTCAGACTGTTAACCTTCTCAAAAAGCTCAAGGATGCAACGGTCCAAACTGGTTTATCTAGTTGGACGTGAGGCCTTAGTGTCTTCCCTTCATTGCTCAAGACTTCAAATGAGGTCACTGCGCCTCGGTCTATCTTCCTTACCTCGATGTAGATGATCCTCCCTTTGAATTTGAGTAGAGGGTCAGGGAGAGCCGTGCCTTGGAAAATTGATTCTTTTGGGAGGACTTGGCCCCCTTGGAGGATCGGTTCTTCTGACAAATCTATTCTTCGGGGAATGGATCCCCTTCTCGACCCGTGAGGGACCAAGACTTCAGGGACTAAGGTTTCTTCTCTCAGGTCACCAGGGGTTGTGGTGCGTGCTAGGGATTTTTCACAACTCAGAGAGCGGTGTGCCATGTCTTTGGGTGAGTGTTAGCAAGACCTGTATGACTATCGTCATCTCTGTGTTAGTCGACAAGTGGTGGATTGTGTCGGTGCCTGTTAACAGAACCCGAATGACCACCATCTTTGTGTTGGTTGGTGGAATTTAGTCTGTTCCGGTGCGTGTTCGCAAAGCCTGTAAAACCACCATCTCAGTGTCGGTTGATAGGTGGTGGATCGTGTTGGTGCATATAAGTAGAATCTACATGACCACCATCTCCATGTTGATTGGCAAGTGGTGGGTCATTTCAGTGCGTATTCACATAACCCCGCACGACTAATTGCTTCTTGAGCAGGCCTCGATCTCGATGGTAGCACTCTGGTTGGTTGGGCAGTAAGAGGTGGTACTTCAAGAAATGCTAATGCGAACTATTGAATCAAGTTTTTGCACAGCAAGTTCGTATCTAGCACTTGGAGTTGCAAAGTATGCAACTTTGAATTTGTGACGGGTGCACTAGGGTCTAGCTACTGTAGCAGTGGAGGAGGAGGAGGAAGAATGTTCACCGGTCGTGGGGTGTTAGGGTTTTGCTGGGATCCTCACTGGATGGTCCTTGCTTAGTTAGCCATGGGGAAAGGTGATTCGGGATCAAAACCTGCCAAAAGTAGGCTCTTCCTCGTGGCTATCCAATAGTGACTTTGTTTGTAAGTTTTCCACAGATGGAACTAATCTATTGTGATAAGAAATTGTCTTAGGATTTCTATAAAACCCACAAAGAAGAACATACAAAATAGAGTGAGCGTCCAGAAGATCTGGAAAAAGAGTCTTTGATGTCTGAGTCAGATCCCTCTGAAAACAGTAATTTGAGGGTAAAGAAAAAGTATTGATCCCTTTGAAGGGGGTTTACCTTAGTATTTATAGTTGTAGAAAGGCAGTTGTGGAGAGTCCCAACTTGGTAGCTGTCCCATAGTTAACATGAGTCCATATATGGTGGGAGTCTAAGTGCGGTAAGAGTTGCACAGATAGGGGGTATCCCGATCATTAAGGGATTCCCCTTCCTTTTAGGGATGATTAGTAGTCCTTATAGGTGATCTATCCTATTTTCTGAGAGATTTTCTCTTTGCTTGGAGGTTATGTATTTCATTAGGAGTGAATTTTCTTATAAGGATCAAGTTTCTTTCACCCAAAGATTCTGAGTGATTGTGGCTCAGCCGCTCGATTACCAAGCCATGGATAGGTTCTCTTTTTGTGATCTTCCAAAACTGGGGGTCCTTAGAGTGTCCAAGAGTAGCCCAATTATTTGGTTATGCCTATGAGTAGCTCGACACTTGGTGATTGAGCTATAGATGAGGATCTGGAGGTGACCGATCCACAAGTTGGTCTTGGTTCACTTTCTTGACTTGAAGTTGTTTTGCAGTTCATCCCTTGTCTGCCTTGTCTAGCCCTAGTTCCATGTGTCATGCTAGTATCAGTGAGCTATTTTTACCACAACATTGTGATTGTGCATTCGTCCCCAAGAAAATTAGATACCTTGTGACAATATTATTTTTTGCTTTTTATTTTTTTTAGTTGACAACAATAGTATGTTTTTTTTTTTTTTCTAAAGGAAATTTTATTGGTGCTTGATTAGGACTTTTGGGCTTGACATTGAACCTTATTGTTATTATGTACCAAAAGTCATGGGAATCAACAGTTGAATCGGTTAGTGTCGATTCCCGATGTGAATCAAGCAAAATCGGGAAAATCAGTATGAATCGTTTGGATTTATTAGTTTCGATTCTAGATCCAATTTTCCCATATTTTTAACTGTCTTTCCTTGTAAGTTGTTTTACGAGGATGAATGTTTAAGGATTCTACAAATTCATTAACTCAAATTATGGACAAATTATGCATTAAATGGTGAGCAATGAACTTGGTAAGAGTCGTAAACTCGGACGTCCTAAGTTCGACTCCCATTAGGCACACTTTGAGCCACTTACACGGGGGTGTTTAGTGCTCTTCATTGCTTTTCAGTGAAAGTTGAATGGTTCTCATTCAACCCAGTATGACCCGGTCCATGCAGTTGTGGGGTCAGTATGGGCCCGTGGGACTAGTCAGGCTGAAGGCCTGAATACCCGTCGTTAGCAAAAAAAAAATGCGTTAAATGGCAATTTAAGGAGAAAAAATTTGGCAATTGCCCGAGTTGCAACCAAGAAGCTACATTCCCTGCTGCCAAAATGGAATAATTCACTTTCTCCACTGGGTTCACAAGTCTCCTAGGTTTTAGTATTTTCAAAAACACCCTTCTTGATTTCATTTCATTGGCTACCAGTAGGGGTTGTAGCTACTTGGCTGCTACCCGAGCAGCAACCACTTTTGTCCATTTAAGAACTATGAGTAAGAGGAACTCTGTAATCCTTTTCCCCCCTTGTATTCATTTGGCAACTCAACCTTTCATGAGGCTTACATTTGGTGAAAACATTTGGAGGAACTTTACCCAAAAAAAAAAAAAAAAAAGAACATCTGGTGGAAACCCATTGACATTCCTCAATCTAGTCCAAATGGTTGGAACTTGCAATGGATTGAGGGCATTATCCGAAATTGAACGTGAATTGCGACCGTCATCAGTATACCGTTAATCAAAATAACCACATCTTAGAAAAGTCATAGACCCATAAACTTTCTTAGGGAAATTTCTTAGATCTACTTAGATGAGTAAAAAAGAATTACATAACAAGTAGGTTTACAAAAAAAGTTCGTGTAAAACAAAGTCAAATCTATTGGTTTGTAATTCTTTTTCTTATCTAATAGATCTAGACAGTTTTATCCAATTTTTAGTACTTTTGATATGTCTAGAATTGCCAGCCATATCTATGAAAATTATTCGACTTACAACCAACAAAAGAAGAGGAAAGAAAGGAATATATCCGATTATCCAAATAAGAGTTTCAATTCACTAAATTATCTTCTTAATCTTTCGTTTAACCTAATCATTGATTATTACTGAAGTACTCTAAAGAGTTGTCCTCTACAACATAACCTCGTCTACATATTTTTTGACATTTTTGTCTTTGACTATCTCTACAAAATTATTTGAAGGAATTATTGATCTTTATTTCTTCTTCCTTCCAACTTGTTATGGTCGTCTGTTACACTTATGCTCACATGATAAACAATGCAAACAGGCATTTTTATGGGCACGTTCAGAGACAAAAATATTAAAGTGTATGCAGGTGAGGGCTGCAGTAGAGGCAATGTTTAAAGTATATGGGTATTGGTCATTGCCAATACTAATACAAGTTCCAATATGTATCAGATTGTATTGGCCCATTTTTTTTTTTTTTTTAAAATCTCCCTTCGGCCCAATGGCAATGATACATATCATCATCGTATCAGCAATCGATAGTGATACGAATCATCCGTTATGACTGATATTGATACCGATATGATTTGGCCTATATGACCGATCAAATGCTGATATTTTAATCCATGTCAATAATACGAACAAAGTGGGGTGTGCTACCTATTTGCGTTTCTCACGCTCAAACATAATCCATTGTTATCAAAGACAAGGACACTTTTCAAAGACCCTGAAAACAGGGTGCTGTTTTAGAGCATAGGGAATGCTGGGTAGTGTTCTCTCTCCTTAATTAGTTAAAGGAAAGATTAAATGGATAATTTGATAAATCAAAACCCACTGTTGGATAATTTCATAACTTTCTTTCAAAAAGATGGGTTTTGAAAGACACTTTAGTCTACGATAAAATCATTGTAAATTTTGAACGAAAAGATATCCAAAATAGAAGTGATTGACAAACTAACAAGGAATAAAGGAAAACTAGGCAAAAGTTTTCTTGGTGATTGCCGGAAAAATAAGTCAATTAAAGGTCATAATTGTTCTACCCATGGTAATAACACCTCCACTATCCGCAACAAAAATACTATCGTCCCTTGTTGGAAAAAAAAAAAACCAATCATCCCCAACAAAAATAGATACATTGTGATATTTGAACAAGTAACATACTCTTGTGAAAATAGTATGTTTTGTTTTTGTCCTTATTTATTTATTTATTTTTTTGAAGTTGATAACAATAGTATTTTTGCTTAAGAAAATTTTGTTAATACTTGATCAGGAACTTTGGGCTTGACAATGAAACTTTTTTCTTATTATGTACCAAAAGTTTAGAATTTTGATTGAATGAATAATCCTTCTACTGTGGGTGGTTTGATAACATGGAATTAGAATTGACCTAGCACACCTGACAGTTGAATCGATCAATGTCGATTCCCAATGCAAGTCGATCAAAAGTCGATAAAAAGCAGAATGAATCAGTATGATCAATGCCGATTCCAGATCCGTTTCTCATTTGGTAAAATCCCAATCCCGTCTTTTTATCCACCTTAATTTCATTGTAAGTTCAAGTTGTTTCTTTTTTGGGTGGAAGTAATCAGTTGATCCATGTGAATGAATTTTAAAGGATTTTACAAATTCATTGACTCAAATTATGGACAAGCTATACGTTAAATGGCAATTAAGGACCAAGAGAAAGAGGAACTCTATAATCCTTTATATTCATTTGGCAGCTCAAACTTTCTTATGGCTCACATTTAGTGGAAACCCAATTAACATTTGGTGGAACTTTACCTTTACCAAAAAAAAAAATTGGTGGAAACCCATTGACCAAATGAGAGTTTCAATTTACTAAATTATCTTATCAATCATTCGTTTAACCTAATTATTCAAAATAAATATGTTTACTACTGAAGTACTCTAAAGAGTCCTCCTCTACAACATAGCGTCTTCCGAAAGGATTGTTAATTGTGGTGCCACCCTCATAGTGGTTATCTCTTCCTTTTTTCTAACTTGTTATAATCGTCCATTACTCTTATGCTCACACAATGTATTCAAACATCTTTAATACCACATTCAGGGGAAAAATATATAAAAAATGTATCCAGATGAGGGGCAACAATAGAACAGACAATGTTTGAAGTATACTAGTATTGGTCTTTGCTGATACTAATACAAGTTCCAATATGTATCAAATTGTATTGGCTAAATTTTTTGAAAAACATCTCCTTTCTGCCCAATAGCAACAATACATATTATTATCCTATCGATACTGATATGAATCATCCATTATGGCTGATTTGGTACCAATATGAATTGGCCTATATATGTGACCAATTGGGGATGGTGATACTTTAACCCATGTCAATAATACACATTTTTAGAATAAAGGGAGAAGAAACGCTTCTTGTCTACATTCCCATGTCCAAACACAATCCTATGTTTTCAACCCCCTGTTTTCAGAGGGCAGGGCTGGGCCTCTTTTCAAAGCCCTTGAAAACAAGGTACTGAGTCTAGGCGTGGGGAACACACAATAGAGTTGTTTCTCCATAATTAGTTAAAAGAAAGATTAAGTAATAATTTGATAAATCAAAACCCCATTTTAAGTAATTTCATAATTTTCTTTAAAAAAGGTGGGTGGGTTTGAGAGACATTCTAGTCTACAATAAAATCATTGTAAATTGCGTGCAAAATGATATCCAAAAGATGAATGATCCAAAAACTAACAAGGAATGGAGGGAAACTAGGCAAAAGTTTTCCTGGTTTAGTCATAAATGTTCTACTCATAGTAATAATACCCCACTATTCCTCTATCTGCCCTTTTATGGACATTTGAATCGGAAATAAATTGATTGCTAGTGAATTAAAATCTCAGAAGCAGGTTGAATTTTCCAACCTATCCCAGAGATTTCTTTTCCTTGACTACTACTGGGTAACAACCAAGTTCCATTCATTCGAACCCCTCAATCCTTGAGTGTGGGAGTGGGACATTCAAGTTTCAACCCATAAGGGCAAGGTTTCCTCTTCCATCTCAGATGTGTGACTCTTATGTTCCTCCTTTAGCTCGACATCTCTTATCCACATTCCAAGGAATTGCAACAATATTGTAGATACCTTGGTTAGGAAGGCATTGTCATTGTTGGGTTTGATGGATTGACCTATCTCCACTCAATGGCTCCGAAATCTTTGTAATTTTGAAACCATTAGCTGTACTCGGGTTTCTACTCAATAAAATTCTACTTTACAGAAAAAAAAAAAAAAAAAAAAAAAGAAAACCTGTAAAGTCAAGGACAAATTATTCATTTGAGCAAAAAACCAATGGCATTATAGGAAAGAAGCATCCTAATGAGAATCAAAATTTTGAGGGGCATTCTTGACTAAGAAGCGGGATTTCAGGCACTGATGAGTATCTTTGTTTTGTTTTTATTTAGAATTTACTATACTAAAGTGGAATATACTAATTAATTACATAAAATTAAAATATTGATTTTTTTAATGAATTAATGGTGATAGCGATATAGTGGGAAAGTGGAAACCCGTCTCCCTTTGATTTTATTTTAATCACCGTGGAATTCGAGCTGCTTTGTTTTTCTTTATTTTATGTACTTCTAATCTTTTTCCTTTCTCTGTTTTCTCTTATGGTTTTTCAAAGTTCTACTACCTTTAAAAGACGACTCTGTTAGAATCAAAAAGTGATAAAAACCAAGCTGTTCTGCTTCTGGGTTTTGTTCTATTCTTCTTTGAACCCAAGTTGTTAAATTCTTTTTCTTATTGGTTTTGAGGAGCCCTTCGTTTTGTACCTCTGGGGTGATGTTCAGAGTTTCATCGAATATGAAGGCCTCCAACCGTGTAAGCTTTAAGTTCTTAGTTTCTCGCTCTGTTGGTTATGATGATTTTTCTTTTGGGAGGTGGGGGTATATATGAATTTATCAAAGTTAGTAAAGTGGGCTAGTTAGTGCTTCAGACTTTTTATTGGTAATATTTATTATGTATGTTTTGAATGGCCACCCAGTGGCTTTGTTAAATTTGTCATATGGTTTTGATGCTGCCGATGGAGTTTGAAACTCTTCATTGTTGTTTACGATTTGAATCAATCTTCATCTTTATTCACAGCAACTTGGGAGGAGTTTTAGTAATCTGGAAGTTTGTTCTGTGATATTATGGGTTGAGGAGGTTTATACGGTGGAGCTGATGATGGAATCATCTATTGAGAGGAAGGGTCTTTGGGATTCTACTGTGGTTTTAAAGTAGGAAATGTTCGAAAAGCATTCCAGCATATTGGTTGTCCTTCTTCTACAGGTCTGTGAGAGGGATGTATGGGAGGACATGGGCATGGGATTAGAGTTTATTTTGAAGACTAATGACTAGTGGGAAAAAGGAATAATTTCATAGCTGTGTTGAAGTGATCGATATTCAATTGCAAGAATCATATACTGTTGGGGGTACGATGTCTTGTATTTTGTCACATGGATTTGTGGATTGATTCCGAAGGGCCGTTAAGAGACTGTAGGCCTCAGAATTTTTTCTTTTTAGGATTATATGTATATTTTGTTTAAATGTACCTATATAATGTTACTATGGATTGTAGTAAGTTCATTCTCTATAATATGAGAGAGGCGTGAGGATGAGCTGCTGTAACCCTCCTCTCCATTGATAGTGAAGCATACCTCATCTCATCGTGGATGTAGGCAATCTCGCCAAACCATGTAAATATTTGTGTTGCATTGTGTGATTGTTTGTTTTCCATTTTAGTTGGTTTCTTTCATCATTTTATGTTTTCATTTCGACACATACATAGAGGACACTATACATATTGTTATGTAAAACATTCATGCAAATATATCTACTTGAGGTGGAAGATACTCTGTTGTTATCAGAAATTTTAGAATCTTCCAAACTGCTTG
>NW_024868674.1:0-9184 GCF_013358625.1 Macadamia integrifolia | reverse complement strand
CCCACAAAAAAAAAAAAAAATGAAAAAAAAAATAAAAAATCTCAACCATCTTATGTTTGGGTACGATCAAACCTCTGATTGTACACTTGCATCACCTATTGGCAATCTGTTAAGGGAAGAGCTCGGGCAGAATGATTTCAGTGTTTCACTACCCAACAATGAATATGGATGAGATTAGTGTGGTGCATGTGGGTTCACATTTTCCATACTTTGAGCTTGATGTGAAAGTGCTTTACCCATTTCAAATAACTTGTTTGGTGGGCTTCCTCTTTGCTTAGTGAACCAATTGGAAGTGATTTTCTAGAATTGAATCCTGTTTCAAGTTTCCCCAATAGATCCTCTAATCTATTGCCATTTCCTGCAAAAGAAACCAGTATATTTTCTTGTATCTTGCAAACCAAAGCCTTCTTGTTGCTGGGATAAATCAACTTTTGCATTGGGTTCTATATGAATGAATACATATATGGATGTTTCCTTCATGTTGGGGATAATTATGAACATTTACAATCTGATAGCTGATTATTACCTTGGTATGATCTCAATAATGAGTTGATATGATCTGTCAGTTTTTGCTTTGGTTGCTAAAATCACCACGATAAGAGATTATCTTTCTGATAACTGATTGATTCTGCCTTGTACTCTTTATTATCTTCTTTCAGCTTTCTCTGCCGGCAGATACAAGAAGTAGGAGATCATGCTTTTGCACTTTCCTTCCTACAGTTTCTTTGCTTTGTTTAGTTTTCTTCATAGGGAGTGTATTTGTCGTGACAGATCATACAGAGGTACTTATTCCCTCTTTTAATTCTCATGGCTATTTTTGTTTGAATTGTTATTTTTGGGGAGTGATTCAGTGTAAGTACCTTATGTAAAATTTTTGCATGATTTGGCATGGATTGCTTCTTTGGGGAAAATGAAAAAAGAGAAAGAAAGAAGACCTATTATTTGAAATGTAACTTTTCTGTGTCCCCATCAAACGGCAAATACTGGTGGTGTGCTTTGATTTTCATTTAACATAAGAAGATATCGCAATTTGTTGGTCACAGGTTTGAAACCTGGAAACAGCCTCTTCTGCAAAGCAGGGGGTAAGGCTGCATGCATTTGCCCCCCCCAGACCCTGTGGTAGCGGGAGCCTCATGCACTATGTTGCACTTTTTTTTTCCTATAAGAAGATATTTTATGGACCAAATTTTATGTCATAGATTTTGTGTTGATTATTTGTTCTTGTCCATTTCTCTAAGACGATTTTCTCAGTTTCATTTTCTTACAGACTGACCTCAACCATTTCTCCCTCCAGCCAAGAAAAAGAAGTAAACCATATAAGATGATGTTTTCTGTTCCTATCCTTCAACATTGTTTTACATGTGATTTAGGTTTTAACAAAATTTTATGCATTCACTCACATTTGGAAACCCCTGCCCGTATTTTAAGTGGTAGCCTGGCAGTATTCTTTTTCCCCCTTAAGATATCCATTTTGTAAGGAATGCTATTCAAATTCATTGAATCATATTCGTGGCCTGTTACACAGAGGTTTGCAAGATGGGGTATGGTTGATAATGTGCTGATGGCAGAAACTATTACATGCGAGGTTTGTTTCCTCTACCTTTTACCTTTCTGCTTTAAAAATTGCAGCTCTCTTTCCTGGTCTGTGGTGTAAAAGTGTATTGGATACTGATGATTTATATTGTTTTATTTGTAATAGAATCAATGCAGGCCTGAAGGCAGTGAGGCATTACCTAAGGGGATTGTTTCCAGGACCTCTAACTTGGATATGCAACAATTATGGGGTTTGCCGCCTAAGAAAAGGGTACGTGAAAACACTCAGAGTAGTCCTTTTTTTTTTCGGTACAACACTCAGAATAGTCTTGATGGTTGGTAGAATGAAAACTTTCAAATTGGATTGTCACAGACTGTTCAGTGCTGGTCCAGCTTGTTTCTTGAGATGTCGGACTGTCTAATGAATATATGCTTGCAATAGACAAAATGACCTTAACGTATCAGCTGCTTCATGAATCTTCTGAATCCATGAGAAGTGTTCTAGTATCTAGCTCAGTTAGATCCAATCTTCTAGTATTTAGCTCAGTTGGATCCAAGTAACTCAATTACGCAATTTAGTTTCAAGTGCTTATCTCAAAAGCTCGAGCTATTAAGGGTGCATATGTTTGTAACCAAGCAGGTTGCAAACAGGATTTATAACCATATTTTTTTACCCTTAATGCAATGAAGTGGCAATATAATAAAATGTTACCAAAAAAAAAAAAAAGAAGGAGAAAAGCAATATAATGAAACATCTAATGATGAAATTTCGTAGGGAGAGAGAGAGAGAGAGAGAGAGATCAAGCTCTGGCAGAAAGCAAGGAACTTCAAGCAGAAACATCGGAAAGACATGTTTCAGATGAGCTCTGCGCTTTCTCTCCCACGCTTCCGAGCTTCAATAGCTCGTTCTCTCCGACAATCCTATCCCTGGTTCGTTGCCAAAATCAATTGGTTCTTGCCGATTGTAGAGACAATCCATCGCACTCTGTCGCACCCAATGATCAGGCTTCCCAACATAAATCTGGATCTCGAGGAGTGGCAAGGGGGGAATGCATGGTGCTGATCTGAGCAGGAAAAATGGAAAAACAGTTGGATAGAACAGCTGGAAACAGAATCTTCAGAATCCTCTGTGAAAATCGAACTCTTTGGTATCTTATGAGTAAGTCTTTGTTGCAAAAGTCCCAAATACAATAAGCTCAAAAGATTTTTTTTCATCGAAAGACAAAGTGAAGTGAATGCAATGAATCCATTGACGGTTCTCAAAATCAGTTGTTACAAAATGTAACAGCACTTCAAGAAAAATCGAAAGACAGACTTAATTAGCAAAGAAGAAACAGGCTAAAGAACAAATTTTTGATTGAAAAGGAAAGAAGCATGAATTTTTAGAAGAAAAGTAAAATAATCTGTAAATAAGGAGACCAATTTTCCCCAATAGCACAACCATCCTGAAAATAATCACAGATATTTATAAGCCCCAAATTGTCTCAGCAGTACTTCTTGTTGAAGCTGAACCAAAGGAGCTGGACATTAGAGCAAGTGAGCATGGAGGCCATTGGGATCTTAAGAGAAAGGTTTCCAACAAGGAGTCACACGAAAGGACATGGTTCCATGTATTGAACTCCCCAAATTTCCCGCCACATTCCGCTGCTGCAGTGCCTACTTATCCTAAAATCTAATTTGTGTTTCCGGGAAGCAATGGAGCATGACTTGCTGGAGTAAAGGGTGACAGTAGGATTCGTTGGCCATCCTTTCAATGACCATTTGATAGTCTTATTGAGTGGTGGCAGTAAATACAAGTCCTCCCTTCGGAGCCGGAGTCGAGCTGAGAGGGAAAAAGCCGGAGGGGAGGGGGAGGGGAAGCCTGAGCCGGAGAAGAAAAGGAGAGGGAGAGGAAGGGGGAAATTACAGAAAAATACTCATTTAATATCAAAGTAATATATAATAGGGTAAAAGAGGAAAAAAAAAAGAAAAGGTTACAACAACCTCTTGGTTACAAACAGATTATCCCATTAAGGGCTACAACAATGTACATTAACACGCAACACCACCTCCCTCCCCTGCATGTTCAGGCACTCCCTCACGCACATGGCTTTGCACGTAATACCATCACTTGGAACCAATGGTCATAAGGTGTAGGGGCATAACAACACATAACACAAACCCCTCGAACTTACCAGGGATCAAACACCCGACCTCCTGGCTCTGATTGTTACAATCGCTTATCCCAAAAGCTTGAGCTGTTAAGTATGGGGCTATAACAATGTATATCAGATCACAACAACAAACTTGAAACCTGATTTCATATTCTTCAAGCTTTGAATCTAAATAGTTGTTAATGCCTTGAATAACCTTGTGCTATCATCAAGTTGAAATCAAATTGGTATGCAGAATAAATTCAGAATATGTGACTGTAATTGTCCACCAGAACAGATAAAAGATAGGAGTTAAAAAGCATGTGGCCACTGTTTTGGGTTTGCTATCTGAATATTCTTTCCTGTCTCAAATTTTCTACCCACAAAACTTATCTTGAATAATGGTTCTTATTTTCTGATGTATCAAACTGCTTATAGGCCGTCTAATTATGTAAGATGGCCAGAGAGAAATCATTTGGTGTTTTAGAAAGTTACAATTCCGTCTCAGGTCATGATAGGCAAATAATCCAGTGTGCTTAAATGGCAGACACTAGAGGCTGGATTTGATTTTGGACATGTTTTAAGTTAATTAGTAATGACATGCTTAGTTTTGTAGCTGCTGTATCAAGGTTTAAGAACTAGTACACCAATGTCAAATTACAGCTTACAGACTTACAATACAAGAGTTTTAAGGATGTAAAGTTAATGAAAAGGCTACCTCAGCTTAATTCGATGAAGCCTTAGCCCAACTACTATTTGGCTGCATAAATTATGTTCTTCCCTGGTGATGCAGTTGGGCGATGGGTTTAAAATATCTTTTGATTTGACTCCTTATTTGCTTTCCTTTTTAGAGTTAGAATTTAGTTTGGTAGTATTATTATTTGAGTAAGATTTATTTCCATTATAGATTAGATGCACTATTTGTTTCAGTTTCAAATAGGAAAGTAGGTTTATTTTCAGTCTTTAAATAGAGTTATTGTACCCAGCTGAAGATAGAGTTGAATGAAATTGAAGACTTTTTGGGCTTGAACCATGGCTGCCGTGACTGCTTGTGTAGCTCTCTCCCTCCTCTTCCTTTGTTCTATCTTCCCCTTCTAAAAGTGTATTTTTTTCCTCATCTCTTGCTGCTCCTCCCTCATCAATCAAGGTTTTCAGAAGCTCTTGTCCCTATGAGAACTGAAACCAGTTTCAGGTATGAAATTTATACCCTACTGCCAGACCCAGTTGCAGGTTTTGAATCTATTCTGATTTGGGCTGTTGAGGCTTATTGAATCTGGATTTATAACCAGCCTGCTATTGCGATCCCATACCTGAACTTTCAGCTCGAGTGCTGCCCTGGTGACTGAGATTTTCTGGTCGAAACATTTTCTGCTTCACCGCCTCTGTTCCTTGGCTGAAGGAAAAAGATAATCCTCCTTCACGTTTCCTTTGTGATTTATTATATATTGGTTTAAATTGTTTAGTCTATTCCTCCCTTTGCTAAAATTATGTTTTGTCTTTTTGTCTGTCTTCTTGGTTAAAGTCTTTCTTTTTGTCTTCATTCTCGAATCAGTGCCCTTCTCTTCTCTTATTATTTACTTGCTGCCCTTATGTTTCTATCCCTTCCTAATTTATCCATGCTTAATAAATCTAATACCTATTATGTCCTTCTCCTTTAGCTACGAAGTAATGCCATAGAACTTGTGGTTATTTACAATTCTGCCATTTAGTTGAAGCTTTACTTCAATACAAACCTACTATTGGTTATTGCCATTGTTTTATTGAGTGTCCAAATGAGCCTAAGTGATCCGATTTCAGTCTTTTTATTAGGAATGAGTCTAGGGTTGGGTGATTAACTAGTTTGTTCCCTTTTTCATTAGTTTTCATTTTAGTTGGGTTCAATTTTGAGTTGTTAGTCTTTGTTATTTCCTAGGGGTTAAGTTATTAGTTGAGTTAAGTCATTAGTTTCCCTTTTTAGTTTGTTTCTATGTTCAGTTTTGAGAAACTTGTGTAATAGGCAACCAACTAGAAAGTTTTTACTTTTAAGACTTTCTCTATTGGAGGACTTGTCCCCCCTTTTTGTTTTGACTATAAATACAGGCATGGAGGCTCCCATAGCTCCATGATTTGAAGAAAACAATTTCTGTAGCTGCTGCTGCCTTCTCCATAGAGATTTGTCTTGTGTTTAATCAAGGCTGATGAAAGTGGTGTTTGATCTAGTTGACTATCTACGGTGGGAAGCCCAAGAGGTCCTCTTCAATTTTATTATATTTATCTTATTGTTTTCAAGCATTCCAAGCTATCAAATTCCATCTCAGTTCATTCTGGGTAAACTACACTACTGATCTGCAATACTTTCTATTTTCCAGTTTTGAAACTCTCTTGTTCCCCAATCCGGCCTGATTCAAGGGCTTTCAACCACCTGATTATCCGCATCTTTTGGTCTAGTATTAGGCCCCATCAGTAGGTGGTTAGATCTCAGTTTGGGCCCCATCAGATCACTGGTTGGTCTGCTACAGAAATCTCCCACAGTTCTGCCCGATTGGATATTTTGACCTAATCTGTTCTTGTTTTTGAGATCGATAGATAAGTCTGGTTTGTTTCTGATTTCTAGGATGATTGTTCATGTTTTATCATCTGTTCTATTCAGCATTTGAGTTTCTCTTAACAGTTGGTTATATTCTAATTACAGAAACCCCAATTATTGGAATCGATAGCCTTGATTTTTCCATATCTATATCCTTATTGTATTCTTATCTTATCTATACTGTTGGTGCCTTCATTCTGCTGTGTTCTCTGATAGTATCTTGCAGCATTAGGATTAGGCTTGACTTGTCAACCTATTTCTGCGTTCAGTACTGAGAAAAAAACTATACATTATAGCTGGTTGTATACAGGTTCTGGATTCTCTCTTGTGAGGATCAAGAGAGGGATTAAAAACCTTAAGCCTGAGAAGGGTCCATATGTTGTGGGTAGTTTCAACTTTCAAGAATTCTTGGAGCTTCAATCAGGTATCCCTGGTTTTGGACCCTATTTGGGGCAAGGCAGTGGTATGGATTTTGAGTATTTAGCTGTGTTTAGTACTGGACCAGAGGTAGCTGATATTAGAAACATAGTTGTCAAAGTACTAGGCGACTCAAGGCATTGGAGGGCCTTCCCAAGCAGTTAGGCAATAAGTCGGTGCCTAGACGACCTATGCATGAACAATTTTAAACCATGGATACAGTTTCGTTCCCACTTCTCAAACCCAAAGGGACATGTGGCAGGTTCATGAACACAAGTATCCAGCCTAAAGTCCCCTTTGGTGTACAGTTAGTTTGTAAAGTAAGGACTAACAAGTTCCCATAATATATATATATATATATATATATATATAAAACTGTTTTTTGTTAAAACAAACGCAAATCGTAAGGGTAGGGTAGTGGAGCAGAGGAGACGAGAAGTCACACGACACATGGAGATATTCTTGATACTGCCGGTTGGAAAAGGACATGTGGGCACAATTGGATAAATATCACCCACCAGCTGTATTATATTTTCTCTTTTCCTTCCTTATCCCTTTGTTTATAAATTTCTGCATTATATTTGTTAGAAGTCCATCGTGAGGAAGGAAGATTCTAGCACAAGGCACAGGCTCCTCCTCCCTTCGATTTCCATTAGGACTGTCCTAGTCCTATTAGGACTGAATACAATTAAGAGTTAATTTTCATTGTTCAACTTTTTGACAACATAACATGAAAAAACCAAAAGCTCTGCCCTCCCTCTATCTATCCAAGGGATGGAAGGGCAGAGGCCTTTGGTGTCCCCTCCAGTCAAGAATTGGGGCCTCACAATCACTAGCCAAGAAAAGTTCACATTGGTCAGAGACCGGTGAAATTCAGTATAGAAAGAAAATCTTTTTCTGAAATTGTTCTAGTGGATCGAGACGAGAAAGCAGCGCCCAATGTGCCATGCAAAAGAGGAACGAAAGTTCCCGCGCGGCCGGTCAACGTATGCTAAGATCAATCCGTTATTGCTTTTTTTTTGAAGAGACGAGGAGAGTTTGAGTCAATGCTTAAGAGTTAGCAATTAGTGTTAGTTTCCTATTTTATTCTATTTTATCATTTCCTATTCCTAGTAGGACTTGTAATGGCTATTTTATTTAATGAATGAAGGAGGGGCAGCCCCAATCTAATCGATTTGGACTCCTTTTGCCCCACAATTGCAGGTCTCTCTCTCCTTTTCTTCTCTTCTCTTTTCTTTACAATACTAAAGCCAAATAATTTAGGTAAAACAACTAACTGACCAAGGAATCAAGCAATAGAGGAGGGTTCCAACTTTGTTTCCTTTGTCCCACGATAAAATCTTCTTCTCCCTTTCTTTCTTTCTTTTGTATTTTTTTTTTTTTGAGTAATTTACATCCCACTCCCTTGTACTTTGCTCTTATTGTATCTCCCTCCCCTGTGTTTTCAGAAATTATATAATACTCCCTGTCGGATGGCGCTGTAAGTGTGGTGTTAGTTTTAAATTGTAAAGATGATTTTAGCCTTTTGTAATTCAACCACAAATAGCCTTTTGTAATTCAACCACAAATCAAATACCTATTTTACCCCTATGTTTCTTCTCAAACCATTTTCCCCTAAATGAAAGGAGAAGATTTAGGGTATTGTGGTGAAAACCTAACTATTGTGAAAGAAGAAGTCTCCATCGCCGGCGAAGGTGAGATGGTAATTAGGTGACGGCTGCAGGCGACGACTGCAAGCGATGGTAATATCCCTAACAATCCCAATCAAATAACAATGAAACTGCTTTTGAGTTTTTTAAGGAGGGAAATCCTCTCAATTATCCAGCACAACAAGCCAGAAGCAACGGATCCCACATCCCTAACAATCCCAATCAAATAACCAAGCAGAATCGCAGAGCAAGAAATTTATAAGATAACAGAAAAGAGATGCAATCAACAGATCAAATACAGTCAACTACCAGATTATATATAATCCAAGAAAATAATTGGAAAAGACAACTAAAAGAAGCAGCAGAGAACATGAACATAGGATGTGCACCCAACTGTTGCAGACATTAAAAGAGATGCAGAAACATCCTCATACAACTCAAGGGGGTGGGTTGAGGTGGGAAGGATCTGGTTTTGTTTGGAAAGGGTGAAAGGGTCAAAATACAATAATGAAGGGTATTATGGGTATTACCAAAACATTGTACAAACTTAATGGCATAAATTTAACGGAGTGAGCCCACTAGTAAAATTTAACATACTACAGGGGAGGGGTATCTAATTTCTGAAAACACAAGGGAGGGGGATATAATAAGAGCAAAGTACAAGGGAGGGGGATGTAAATTACTCTTTTTTTTAATGCAAAGGCATGATCCTATGCATCACATTGTATACAAACATTCTACTCAAACCCAGTAAAAAATTAGAAGAGGCATTTAATCATATGTAATAATAAAAAAAATACCAAGGCGTTCAATACAATAGGGCAGTGGAATGCCTAGCCCCCCCCCCCCCCCCCCAAAAAAAAAAAAAAAAAAAAAAAAAAAAAAAA
>NW_024868673.1:28823-72498 GCF_013358625.1 Macadamia integrifolia | reverse complement strand
GGAGGTGAGGTATGCCCCACAGAACGGGCCCCTCTTGGATTTTGTGGTCGACCGACCCGACGAGGACCCCGCGAGGTACCTCGGGCATTACTACCGGATCTAGTACGTACCATCGTATCCTTGTACCTGGAACATATCACACACCATATTGATTAAACACCATAAACTGATTTAGGCACACAATCATATGCCATTATATGAGGTGTTGTAGTGTATGATAGGCTGTAATTAGTCATAGTTTAATTCCAAGATACGGGCGAAGTCCACATCATGCATGCTAATGGTCCCACTCGACCATAGCCCATTGATCAGAGGACTAATTTCCACCATAAAACCAATAAAATCACAATAGGAGAAGAGAAGGGAAAAGAGAAAAGAAAAAAAAAAAATTTCAAAATTTTCAATTTTCCCTTCTGCCCAAACCGGTGGGATGAACCGGCGGGTAGGGACCCGCCGGTCCCAACACCCAAACCGGCGGGTGTCACCGGCGGGTGGGGACCCGCCGGTCTTGGACCCGCCGGTCTTGGCCGATAAAGCGAAAAACAGGGCCAAAAAGCCCTGTTTTGTTTTATTTCCTTCACTCTCTTCTCTCTCTTTTTCCTTCCTTTTTCTCTTGGACGATTTTGGGAGTCTACTCGGCGCTCCAACTCACGATTCCGCTCATCCACACGGCGCTTTAGTGAAGAGTTAACTCGTCTTCATCCAAGTATGTTCTTCTTCTTCTCCTTTTTCCCAGAATTTCAAATTTGGGTGAAATGCTTGATTAGGATTTGCTTTCTAGGCTTTCTTTCTCTATTTTCCACCATAGAAAAGCATTATCATGTGTTTGTGATGATTCCATTGTGCTCATTTGTAGTTTATAGGAATCATCCCACTTGATTTGGAGAAAAAACCCAAATTGATGCCCTAGGTTCTCAAATTTGGGGTTTCTTCAATCCTTACTGTTTTTCTCAAATTGATGTCTTCTATGTAATGCATTTCACTTGTTTTACGCTAGATATGAGTTAGATTTCATTGGATCATCCATTATGCTTGAAATCCTCATGCATTTTCATGAAAATCCCTATTTTGGCATTGGTTTCCTTGATTTTCATCCATACTTGTACTCATGGAGTTTCATAGTCCTTTTTGGGGTATATTCTTGAAATTTTATCATCCCATTACTATGGCATTTCATTCTAGACCTAGGGTTTCAAGCTTTCACTCCATTCTATTGCAATTTGCTCATTGAACTTGAATTTCCCCATTTCATTCATGCCTATCGCTTTTGCTGTCCTTTGCTGTCATTTTACTGTTTTGGCACGTTTCCATGCGTTGCCATCACCATATTTCATGTTATAAGTTTTCTATCCTTCCTAGATCGTTGCCGTTCCCATTTTTGCAGAAATTGGGTTTTGGATTTCCCCTACTTTAATGCTGCTGTCTTTTCTTACTGTACTAACCCAATCTTCTTTACTTATTGTCAGGATGTCTTCACGCACCGGCAGAGGACCATCTTCCTCTGGTGTTCGACGCAAGACCACCGCTTCTAAGCGGAAAAGTGCGGAGACCAGCACTTCAGCTCATCGCACAGGGAGACCTGCACCTGCTCAGTCTGACCCTTCAGACTACGATGAGGAGCACTTCACTAGTGCCGAGGCCGCAGCCAAATGGCCTATCTTCCTGAAGGGGCCAGTGTTGATGGAAAAGACCGTGGTGGTCGAGGACTTCCACAAGGCCCAGCTTCAGGAGAGGTTCTCAGCATTGGGCTGGGACACTATTCTTCAGGTGGACCGACCGTGCTACGATCAGCTCGTCCGTCGGTTTTATTGCAACCTCGAGGTGTCGTATCAGTACGGGGAACTCACTGTCAGCAGCCTGGTGAGGGGAGTGGATATCCAGCTGACGGTAGGCACCTTGGCCAGTATTCTGGGTATGTCGGCGGCGGGACACCGATACTACAGTCCCCCCAGGAGTAGGCCTCAGGGACCGTTCATGAGTATGGAGACACCGGACTTCATCTACGAGACCATCTGCGGCAGCAGCAGTCGCCCGGAGTCCGAGACATCTTTCTTCCCTGAGGTCCGCCTCTTCGCCCGGTTGATCCAGTT
The DNA here is from genome assembly GCF_013358625.1 of Macadamia integrifolia. Classification (NCBI taxonomy): domain Eukaryota; kingdom Viridiplantae; phylum Streptophyta; class Magnoliopsida; order Proteales; family Proteaceae; genus Macadamia; species Macadamia integrifolia. The sequence goes on along the minus strand of NW_024868673.1, from coordinate 70,408 downwards.
CAACCTGCTCCCCAGAGGAGGTCATCGGAACCAGGTAGGTTTCATGACGGCTTTTATTGCATTTTGTATCTTTACGGCCTCAGAGGGAGGCGGGGAGCACTTGTGCCTTCCCTATATCATCCTCAGAGCGATGGAGCACCATGCTTCCCACCCAGAGGACGGAGGATTCCCCTACGGCAGGATCCTCACTAGGATCTTCGAGTTCTTCAGGGTGGACCTGAGCGGAGAGGAGGGGAAGACTCCGGCCGATAGGTTCGATCGGAGCAACCTCTTGAAGATGGGTCTCCACACCCTCATGGATTCACCTCCGAGGTCGGGAGTTCGGAGAGGTAGGGGTAGGAGGGCTGCCCCTATAGAGGATGTCCTCATGGAGGAGGAGTCCAGTGAGGAGGACGAGGACTACGTTCCTCAGGACGAGGAGGCGGATCTGATGGGCGGCAGTATCCCTGAGGAGGTGCCTCAGGAGTCGAGAGGTACGGGCCCTAGTTCTTCCAGAGCTACAGCCCCACCATATGGAGCCCCACCACCTGGGAGTGGTGACTACGACTATGAGGACAGGACAGCCTCCATGCGGGCCTTGCAGGATGGCCAGGTCCAGATACTGAGGCAGCTAGACGAGATTTCCTCCAGGCAGATCACCTTGGAGGATTCCTTCCGTAGGCTGGGTCAGGACTTGGACACCAGGGCCACCGCCATCTCAGCAGATTATGGCCGGCTTCGGAGGGAGGTACGATTGGTGAACACGAGGTTAGATTATTACGATCACCGCTTCGACTTTAACTCCAGGCCTCCAGCGAACTTGGTGATCATCGACGACGATGACGACGACCAGTGAGGCTTAGCTTGACCACCCAGCTACTTATCCATTTTTCTCTTTTGTAGACCTTGTAGATTTATTTCTTCTCATTCCTTGTAATTGCGATGTAACTTGAATTTCATTTATGGAATGAAACGTCCTTGGATATTGGACTATTATAATGTTTTCATATGTAGAGTTCCTGTGTGGTTTTGTGGTGATGTGACTTTTCTATTTGTGCTCTTTGTTATATTATTATCTGTGGTTTATCAGGTTTTTTTTTTTGTGTAAAATTTTTGGAAATCCCACTTTACGCCGTTATGCTGCCGAAATTTCGTCGAAATAGTACTTTATAGGTTATAGTACCAACCTAATTACCTTTTATCTACACTCACGCATGCCATGAATGCAACTTATAATATAACTCAGTTTTTTATACTTCCTTTCTTTGACTTTTAATCTTTAAAGCTTTTATATTTGCCCAACCCCATTTTCCTATTATAGAATCTACGGGATTCTAATGGTATGCTGTGAGTGGAGCAGAGCATCACGCTCTGATACCACCGTTTGTCACACCCCGTTCGCCCTGAACCGGAGCGGTGACCGAGTTAACACCAGTTAACCCAAACCTGCCAGGATCATCAGACACTGTATTCCACCACAGCATACACACACTAACATCAACTCATCAAATCAGCGGAAGACTAAGTTTTACCTGTAATAATTCCCATATACCTGATACCCAAATGGCGATACCATAATTATATGCATTTGGGCCCGAAGGCATGATATATATACACAAAAAGAATAAAGTTTGAATATCAATTATATACAGAAAATTATCAAAAACATCAGAGTACGCAGCCCGGCATCGGTATCAAGGCTGGAGCTCAGCTCGGCCTCAGAACCGCTGCCCCGCAACACAGCTCTCACACGCGCAGTCTACGCCGTGCTCAAACTCATCGGGGGTCCACCAGTCCTCATCAGGAAACTCGACTGCGGGACCCACCCCAAGCTCCTCAGATGCATGACCTGCAAAATCATCTAAAAAGGGGTGTATACGTGGAATGAGCTCACTAGCTCAGTAAGTAGAGAGGTGGACCACACACAACAGTCCACACAATCACAACACATCATATGCTCTACATGCCATGCAAGTCATTTTAAATCACATACACCTAATCAATCATTACTAAGTCTTTGGTTTTAGTGCTACTACAACCACAGTGCGCGTATACTCTGGGTACGAGCCGCGAACTCCCTCCCGCGATACGCCCATAGGGCTGTTGGAGAAGGCCCACCGTGAGTACTCGGAAAAATAAAGACAATGCCGTCCACCGGCTCTCAACAGAAATGTAAATAAATTTAAATGACAGTGCTGACTCCAGCAATTTAAAAGCAGTACGATTGGCCCTCTTGAAATACCACCGGGGTTTCCGGCTGTCCTACACGACTCGCCGGGCGTAATGCCTAACCGCCACAGTGTCCGACAACCGCGACCCCTGCTTCCCCCCAAATGGCAACCCAACACCTCAACCCCTGTTGGGAAGGGTCGTAGCACGAGATGGTGAGAATCCTAATACCGCATGCTCCTATATGCAGTACGACTGCATAGTGCCACCGTGTCCCATACCACGGGCCACCAATGCATTCGTTTCCAAGCCGACCACGGCATCTAGTCTATCAAGGCATTATGCAACATGAAGTACACATTCCACATATAACATCACATTCAATTTGCATTTGAAAAGTAAACATAGCATAAATGCACATCGAAGTGTGAAATGACTAATCTATATAGCATATTCATGATGACATGACTAAATTAGATATAGTTATATGAATGCCAAACAAATGCCTTGAAATAGGCCAAACGTCCTCTCTCCACTTACTTGTAGTGTATAAGGATTCCCGCTCGGTACGGGTGAGATCCGGAGCGAATCGGGTATGATTTGGTGAACCTAACATAATTGAGCGAGGTTAGTACTTCACCATTTTAGAATCAAAATTAATGAAATCCGACGTCAAAATCGTGTTTAGAACGTCGAAAGAAGGTCCCACGTCCGATTTGGGCTCAATCGGACCTAAGAATCAAATTCTGTCAACTCGGGTGGGTCACTCAGGTGGGTGGTCTACCCACCGGTCCAACCCGCCGGTTTGGGACCTACCCACCGGTAGGACCCGCCGGTCCTACCCGCCGGTTTGGCCAGGGACCCCCTGGTCCTCTCGGATGGGTGTCTCAGGCGGGTAGGGACCCACCGGTTGTACCCGCCGGTTTTGGCGGAAAAATCCCAGTTTCTTCTCATCTTCCTCCATTCCTTGGGGATCCAAATAGGGCTTTTCCCAACCCATTCTTCACACCTTTAGAGTCCTATGGGATGGTTCTAGCTTAGATCTAAGTTAGATTCGAGTGAGGGGAACCATCTTACCTTCTTTGCTCAAGAATGACTCCAAACACTTCAAAACACTTCCAACTCACAATGCTCCTTCTATCTTGTCAATAACTCTTCAAATCCTTGAAGATCAACACAATAATCATCTATTAAACCTTAGATTCAACATTTCAAAGGGTGTTTACAAGATCTTGAGAAACCATACACGAATCAAGGGTTTAAAGCGTGGGTATGGTTAATGTTCATAAAACCCAGCTTTTCTTACCTCCAACTGTAGATCTCGAGTTGAAGATTACTCCTCCGGCACCGGAATGGCGAGATCGAGCTCCGGCGCCGCTGAAATCTTCCCTTTCTTCCTCTTCCTTTCTTCTTCCCTTTCTTTTTCTCTCTCCTCTGTACTTTTCTCCCAAACGTACGGGGGAAATAAAAAGGAAAAGAAGGAAATCATAAGGTCTTATATACTATTCCTAATTAAGTGAATAGTGTCGGATGGGTCACTCAGGTGGGTGGGGTACCCACCGGTCCTACCCATCCGAGAGTCAAAACTTGGGATTTTGACCGGGCTCTGACCTCGGCTCGGACCCTACCCCAAGCATACAATGTAGCATACGTACATAATCTTAAAATACGGATATAATACCTGTTCTATCCGTACATAGCCTTATGGTAGGTGCACGTACACGGTTTGGGTACTCCCGTCTCTTCTGGCACTGGCTCAGACTTGTCGGGCCAGCCGGTGTTTAAGGTCACCCGTGCCATCATAGCCCATAAGGAACCCGCTCTAACATCCTCTGGCTCGGTTCCTGCATGGTTCAACCGGTTCAACCGCGAAATCAGACCGGGTTTAAGAAGCGGGTTATTACAGCGTGCCTTGGGATCGCAACTGAATCTGAGTACAGCTTTTCACCCACAGACGGATGGTCAGTCGGAGCGAACCATACAGATATTAGAAGACATGCTCAGGGCATGTGCAATGGAGATGAGTGGCAGTTGGGAAGAATATATACCTCTTATGGAGTTTGCATATAACAACAGTTACCAAGCCACAATTGGGATGGCTCAATATGAGGCGTTATATGGCAGAAAGTGCAGAACTCCTTTGTATTGGGATGAGGTAGGTGAACGTCGAATGTTAGGACCTGAGATGATACAAATGACTTGTGACAAAGTCGACGTTATTAGAGAACGGATTAAAGCCGCTCAGTCCCGTCAAAAGAGCTATGCGGACACCCGCAGGAAGGAGATTGAATTTCAGCCAGGAGAAAAGGTATTTCTCAAGATCTCTCCTACTAAAGGTTTGCAAAGGTTTTACAGAAAGGGGAAGTTGAGCCCAAGATACATGGGACCATTTGAGATCTTATCCCGGGTTGGCTCAGTAGCCTACATGCTTGCTCTGCCGCCTTCGCTTGGGGATGTTCACAATGTATTCCATGTATTCATGCTGAAGAAGTACGTATATGATCCATCTCATGTACTACCCGTGGAACCAGAGTACCTAGAAGCTGATATGACCTACACAGAGCAGCCAGCTGAAATTTTGGACCGGAAGGTGAAAACCCTTCGCAACCGCTCCATTTCCTATGTAAAGGTGCGATGGACTGATCATTCACTTGAAGAAGCATCTTGGGAGGTAGAAGAAGAAATGCGAGCCAAGTACCCTCATCTTTTTGATCAACCAGGTACGCAATTTCGAGGACGAAATTTTTCAGAAGGGGGGGTAATGTAATACCCTGCTTCTTAAGCCCGGTCTGATTTCGCGGATGAACCGGTTTAACCATGCAGGAACCGAGCCAGAGGATATTAGAGCGGGTTCCTTATGGGCTATGATGGCACGGGTGACCTTAAACACCGGCTGGCCCGACAAGTCCGAGCCAGTGCCAGAAGAGATGAGAGTGCCCGAACCGTGTACGTGCACCTACCATAAGGCTATGTACGGATAAAATAGGTATTATATCCGTATTTTAAGGTATATACGTATGCTACATCGTATGCCTGGGGTGGGGTTCGCGCCGAGGTCCGAACCCGGTCAAAATCCCAAGTTTTGGCTCTCAGGTGGGTAGGACAGGTGGGTGCACCCACCTGAGTGACCCATCCAAGCACTATTCACTTAATTAGGAATAGTATATAAGGCTTTATGATTTCTTTTCTTTCCATTTATTACCCTCGTACGTTTGGTGAGAAAAGTAAAGAGGAGAGAGAAAAGAAAGGGAAGAAGAAAGGAAGAGGAAGAAAGGAAGGATTTCAGTGGCGCCGGAGCTCGATCTTGCCATTCCGGTGCCGGGAGAGTAATCTTCAACTCTAGATCTACAGTTGGAGGTAAGAAAAGTTGGGTTTTATGAACATTCACCATACCCAAGCTTTAAACCCTTGATTCGAGTATGGTTTCTTGAGATCTTGTAAATACCCTTTGAAATAATGAATCTAAGGTTTAATAGATGATTTATGTGTTGATCTTGAAGGATTTGAAGAGATATTGACAAGGTAGAAGAAGCATTGTGAGTTTGAAGTGATTTGAAGGGTTTGAAGTCATTCTTGGGCAAAGAAGGTAAGATGGTTTCCCTCACTTGAATCTAACCTAGATCTAGGTTAGAACCATCCTATAGGACCTCAAAGGTGTGAAGAATGGGTGGGGGAAAGCCCCATTTGATTCCCCAAAGGATGGAGAAAATGGGGAAGAGACAGTGTCATTCCCGCCAAAACCGGTGGGTACCTACCCGCCTGTGGGTACCCACCTGAGAAGGCAGGGGGCCTTCAGGCCTAACCGGCGGGTACCACCGGTGGGTACAACTACCCGCCGGTCTTAGCAAAGGGTCCCTGGCCCAACCGGCGGGTACAACCGGTGGGTACCACCGGTGGGCCCCTACCAGCCGGTCCCAAACCGGTGGGTAAAACCGGTGGGTAGACAGCCCACTTGTCTGACCCCCCCGTGTGGCCCTGAAGGAGATCCTTAGGTCCGATCAAACCCAAATCGGACGTGTGACCTTCTTTTGACGTTCTAAACACGATTTTGACATCGGATTTCATTAATTTTGATTCTAAAATGGTGAAGTACTAACCCCGCTCAATTATGTTAGGTTCACCAAATCCTACCCGTTTCGCTCCGGATCTCGCCCGTACCGAACGGGAATCCTTGTACGCTACAAGTAAGTGGAGAGAGGACGTTTGGCCTTGTTTCAAGGCAATTGTTTGGCATTCATTTAATTATATCTAATCTAGTCATGTCATCATGAATATACTATATAGATTAGTCATTCCACACATTGATGTGCATATATGCTATGTTTACTTTTCAAATGCCAATTGAATGAGATGTTGATATGTTGAATGTGGACATCATGGTGCATAATGCATTGATAGACTAGATGCCGTAGTCGGCTTGGAAACGAATGCATTGGTGGCCCGTGGAATGGGACACGGAGGCACTATGCAGTCGTACTATTGTCATATAGGAGCATGCGGTATTAGGATTCTCACCATCCCGTGCTACGACCCTTCCCAACAGGAGTTAAGGTGTTGGGTTACCATTTGGGGGGAAGCAGGGGTCACGGTTGTCGGACACTGTGGCGGTTAGGCATTACGCCCGACGAGTCATGTAGGACAGTCGGCAACCCCGGTGGTACATTCAAGAGGGTCAATCGTACTGCTTTTAAATTGCTGGAGTCAGCACCTTTATTTTCAATCATTTACATTTCTGTTGAGAGCCGGTGGACGGCATTGTCTCTACTTTTCCGAGTACTCACGGTGGGCCATCTCCGACAGCCTTATGGGCGTATCGCGGGAGGGAGTTCGCGGCTCGTACCTGGAGTATAAGCGCACTGTGGTTGTAGTAGCACTAAAACCAAAGACTTAGTAATGTTGCTTAGGTGGATGTGGTTTAAAATGTATAGCATGACATGTAGTGCATATGATGTGTTGTGATGTGTGGACTGCTGTGTGGTCCATCTTTCTACTTACTGAGCTAGTGAGCTCATCCCACGTGTGCACCCCCTTTTTAGATGATTTTGCAGGTCATACATCTGAGGAGCAGGGGGTGGGTCCCACAGTCGAGTTTCCTGAAGAGGACTGGTGGACCCCTGAGGAGTTTGAGCACGGCGTAGACTGCTCGTGCGAGAGCTGTGCTGCGGGACACACACTTCTGAGGCTGAGCTGAGCTCTTCTATATGATGCCGAGCTGGGCACAACCCCTGATGCCGAGCTGAGCTCCAGCCTTGAAACCGAGCCGAGCTGTGTACTCTGATGGTTTTTGATGATTTTCTGTATATACTTGATATTTGAATTTTATTCTTTTTGTGTATATATCATGCCTTCGGGCCCAAATGTATATAATTATTGTATCACCATTCGGGTATCAAGTGTATGGGATTTATTCACAGGTAAAACTTAGTCTTCCGCTGATCTGATGAGCTTATGTTAGTGTGTGTATGCTGTGGTGGAATACAGTATCTGATGATCCTGGCAGGTTTGGGTTAACCGGTGTTAACTCGGTCACCGCTCCGGTTCAGTGTGAACGGGGTGTGACATTAGGTCCACACGTAGTAATAAATATTTCATACCATTAAGATATGCTAATAGAATCCAATATCTCCATAGAGATCACTTACCAATAATATTGGATTCTTTCTGCTTACTCCATCTTTAGTCAACACCACTAAACCGATTTTTGGAAACAAATCTTTGACTATGCTAGCCCACCTAATAGGAAATCTTACAATCTCCCACTTGGGCAGCATATGTCACAAGTGCACCTGAAACGTCGAAAGTGCACCTTAAACCAAATGCCTTAGTCCGAATGAGAATTACAAACACCCAATCGTATTGATCATCACATCTAAAGCGTTATGAGACCACACACGTCAAAGTGCTCATAACATCGTCGACTTGAGCTGAGCAGTATGAAAGTGTGATATGGAAATAACATGCAATAGTGATCATCATGTCTATTTCCAAATTGGTCCTGGCTCAAAAACCAAATGAGCCCTATGAGACAGATACCGAAGGTCTCATTAACTACAAGCGTCTCCCAAACGCTCAAGCTTCAATCAAAGAAGCTCATTGGGACTGGGTTCGGATGTCCCACAACACTAGCACTAGACCTCACTCAAACGAGGCTTTGCTAGTGACTGGATGTGTGTGTATTGACTAGAACCTCAGATATCGAATGAGGTAAATACACCACATATAACCTCAATTTTCTGTAGGAGGCAAATAAATAAGTGTATACATATAAACAAATGGCCATAATAAAAATACATATATAATCTTGAGAAGAATAATAATGCATCATATGTATAAACTAAAACTTAAAGTCAAATACGAACATATTGAGCAAAACTCCCATTAATAAAATACATCAAAAGAACTAACAAGTCCCACATTAGTGATATGCTCTTGAAAGACTTTTGGAGTCAAGCCCTTAGTAAGATGATCTGCAATCATGTTTTCTGTAGCAATCTGTTCCATTGTAATCTATGACTCTTGAACTTTCTCTCTGATAAAAAATTACTTAATGTCAATGTATTTAGAGTCTAAAGTACCTTTACGGTTATGAGAGAAACGAACAGCAACGGAGTTGTCACAGAACATCCTCAATGGTTTAGATATAAAGTCAATAATTTGTAATAATGTAGTTCTACAGAAATTTATGATTCATGAGTTTATTCCCACTGATCTTTAGATAGACTTATTCGATTCTTCCCATTTTCATAAAGAACCTTAGCTTGAACATAATTAACAACCACTGGCTTAGGAGGCACATCAATTCAAGATTAAAATTTATTATCATAATAGCCAGAGAAATATTAAAGGATTAGCTCCATTTCTTAAAATTGGAACCATTCAAACTTTTTTAACAGAAAATAGCTGAGAAGTCAAAGCTGATAAATATAATAATACATATTTACCAAAATATACAATATGTAAGAACATAAGGCATATTAAACTTTCTAACAATATAATTAAATCTGACTAATTGGGCTATTAATCAGATTTATCCCAGTATTGTTTTCAACAATTGTAGGAAAACAGAAACTGGGAAAAGATCTGACGTCATCGGGGTCACACCTATGGTGGCAAGATCGCCCAACACATAGTGAAATCTTTCACATGCAATACGAGACGCTCGAAACAACACCACTTTGAAGATTCCGTCACCTGTGGTGGTAAGAGCACATCATTCGCCATATGGTATCCTTTACTGCAACCCATCCTGAATAGTCAATAGTAATTTCACAATCTCAGTAACTAGCCCACTAAGTAGAAGCGTAATCACTGAAATTGTAAAAAACCTATAGACTTGGATTGCTACCAAATGCTTGTGGGTTTAGATTTTGGATGCAAACAACAAGATAAGTTATTTCAGTATTTAATTAATAAAATATTTAACATAAGCCCACAAAAGCAACCTATTATAAACCCTTATAGTCAATAGGGTAACACCATCAAAGTGAATACATTCTTAGTATGATAGTTTTGTACTTCCAGCCATTACCATAAATAAATAAAAAATCTAAATATGACGATTTTCTATAATGATAACATGCTAAATATGAAGGTTCATATCATTTATTCATGATAGCAAAAAAACACATGAAATATGTTCCCTTATCCATAATGCATTAGATATAAGAAATTATACACAAGTATGATCTTTAGGCTCAAATGACTTTAATATCTAATACAAATATTTACCTATAAACTTTAAAGTCAATCATAATAAAGCACCATAATTTATTCAAGTCAAAAGAAAATTATTTAGCTAATAGGGCATATGAACCGAATAACTTGTAGGCTAAAAACAACAATAAGTCTTTAATAAATAAAGATAATGTTGACTTAGATCCATAGTAAGTATAAACAACTTCATAGGCTTTATACCAATAAGCGACTAGAACTTCAATGAGTTCATTTAAATCATTCAAATATAATATATATGTTTTATCTCGATGAATTTTCAATAAAATTGAACTTTATCATAAGTACAAATATGACATATAATTCGAAGAAATATTACTCAAACAATGTACTTGTGATATTTTAAATCATAAATAGGTGTCAAAACTCATAATTATGTGTCTCGTGACGAAACCTGATGTCACAGATGATAAATATAACATCGAAGAAAATATCAAAATATCCCAGATTGACTTAAAATTCATGAAACGACAAGTGTAGTATACATAATAAAACATGTATAATACATCTATCACCCTCAATAGGATAATAATTTATTCTCCCACTAATATAAGAGAGTATGACTAGATGACCTAATAAAAGTACCATTTATAAGAGTCAATATCAGTTCATATTAGAACTAGATCTAACTGTTGGCTTGAATAAACATGGCCAAAATAGTCAACAGTATAAATAGATTTCAGAAGTCATTTCAATAAATCAAAATTAAACGATTTCTAATTCCATTTGCAAAAACTGTTTATGATCTATACAATTGTTAGATTCAAAAACTGGATTTCATTAAAACTATGCTGGAAATAATTAATAAACCATCAACATGTACAAGCGAAGGAGGATGATCTTGTATCATAACATCTCAAATGTGAGTATAGGTATCATCATTAATATTAATCTTTAAGATGCCAACTCTACCCACAAGAATCTTCACAAAAAATCGATTTAAATAGACCACACTAATAACATAGTTTAACTTGGTGAGATTCATGTGCATTCACTGTAATGACTATATCATTAAAGAGTTATAGCTGAAACTGTATCCTTATTCTTTAAGACAGGAATACACTGGTCCTCTCATTTTCTTGTATTAACTTTGAAAAGAACAATAACTTTTGAGATCCCCTTACCTTTGGGATCAGAATTCTTAGGTTGTTGTCATTTTCTTTTAACTTTGGTGATATCATCTTTAGGCAAATGTCACCTACTAAGCTGCCCTAGGGAAAACCATGAAAGAACAAGATATGTCACTTTAGTGGAATCCACATCACCCTTTCATGATTCCCTAGAAATGCATTTTGTAGCTAAACATGTGTGAATGCTTACACCCAATTTAACTCCAATATATTTATTCATCATAGAGTGTTCCAAATATGACATGCAAACATAAAATACCATTAATTTTCTGCATATGTCATTCATAAATGATTTTTTTAATATCATAGTAATGATAAATCAGTGCAAAAACATGTATAAACAGAAATACAATTCTGAAGCCACTATAGAATAAAGATAAAACATTATAGTTGTTCCAAAACAGTTATGGAACACAAAATATAGGTCTCATTTTTCTTGTTTTAAATTCAACCCAATATATTGAACATACATCCACTGGTCGAAACATAAACAACATTTCAGAATATATAATTACATTCTCTCACTAATTTGACTAGTTAAGTAATTATCCACAACATCTCAAGTACATGATAAAGCGACATCATGAAAATCAATGGTATTTTATTATTCACAAGGCCTTGGGATTCTCAAAATAATTGTTTTAAATCTAAAAAAAAACTTCATTAGACTTTATGTGAAAATTGATCATTACCATATAAGACCATTTCAAACGATAGAATCCTTCACAATATCAATAACATAGTTAATTTTCAACACATTAATCAATGACCAATTGGTTCTATGACTAAATACAAAAATAATAGATTTTTTTTAAAATAAATACTTTCCCGATTAACATCGGTCAATGTTGATGACTTTTCCCAGTGGGTGATGACCCGTTGGAAAACCCAAATGGTTCAATTTTTGAGGTCAATGTGTTAGAATTGACCAACCTAATCGGTTCAATCATGACACAATTTTGGTAGAATCGATTCATCTTGATTTTGGGTTGGTTTAGGATTTAATCACTTTAATGGGACTTGATCAAGACATTGGATTTTATTACTATTATTATTTTACCTATGACACAATACCAATGTCAAGTCTCAAACGATCAAGTGTAGGATCGATCTCAACCGATGTAGATTTGGATCATTGGATCTAATCAAACAATGCTTGAAACATACTTGTTCAACATTATAGTGGTCTACAATCTAATTTGGTTTACCAAACCAGATTTAATTTGGTTCAATTCAGCCTATTTCAAATTAGGCTCATAAGCTTCAATCCATTACACTTAAATAAACATGGGCAACCCAAAACAAACTTTCAAACACCCATAGGCTCAACCCATTTAACCTTAAAAAATAAAAATTAAATAAAAATAAATATTATCCTCCATTGCCTTAAATGTTAACCCTTCTTATGCATCCCACCGGATAATAAGTCAAAAAAAAAAAAAATTCACATCAATTTTACAAACAAGACAATGCTTGCCCCATCATAACCATGTCTATGTGTCATATCATACTAAATGCTATAGTTGAAAGGAGTCACCAAGTACTTGATACTTGGAATTGGGATTGGGACGGATAGGTTAAAAGAGGATAATAACCAGCTACCAACAGTCATATGATACAAAATCATATTCAATCGGGGTCGATACTGATCCCACCTAATCCAATTCGGATAAAATAAAAATACTCTTAACTTTAATTATTATTATTATTTTAACCCTTTATCTGTACCGAGTCTACCGACCCATTGATACACCAATTCGATTCTTCAAACCGAAGAAACATGAAGGTTTAGATTTTTCATAATCACCCATGGAAAGAAAAAAAAAAAAAAAATTTTTGTAATTTTTTTTATTGAAGAGTCATAAACTTTGTACGATTTTTTTTCTTAAAAAAAAAAATCAGTAAAAGGAAATTTTTATTTATTTATTTTTTATAAAGGCAACCAAAATCGTACTTCCTTTTCTCACCTTTTTTTTTTTTTTAAAGTTTGTACGGTTCTCCAAAAGACAAATCAAGGGATTTTTTATTTTTTTTTACAAAAAACAACCAAAACTGTACTCACCTTTTTTTTTTAAATTTAACTTTGCAAGTTTTGTCTTTTAGTAATAATATATAATATATTACTTTTCTCGTTTCTTCAAAACAAAACGACTTGAGGAGAAGAAATTGATTTTTATTACTGGTGGTACAGCCGATCGATTTTTCATGAATGAGGCTCTGATACCATTGAAAGAAAATAAATTCGGAACGATTCATGAAGATCGATAAGCATTCACGACAGACACTACAAAAACAAGTTTTAGGCATACCTGAATCCATGGCTGAAGAATAAGAACTCCTCAATGTCTTCTTGTATGCTCCTCGTACAACACGATCAATGTTGGTCTGGTCTACCCTCTTTCCCTTTTGCTTTTGGTCGTTAGTTTCACTTAATGGGTCAGTGATAACTATATATATAGGGGTGAGGGAAGGGACCAACCCTGCAATAAAATTAGGGTTTCCTCCCCATTAAGGAAACAATACCTTAGGTCCACACATAGTAATAAATATTTCATACCATTAAGGTGTGCTAATAGAATCCAATATCTCCATAGAGATCACTTGCCAATAATATTGGATTCTTTCTGCTTACTCCATCTTTAGTCAACACCATCAAATCGTTTTTGGAAACAAATCTTTGACTATGCTACCCCACATAATAGGAAATCTTACAAGGATATGTTGACGGTGTGTATAGGCTCAAAAGAATTGATCAAGGAGAATAATTTTATAAAATTAAGAACTCTGGTGGTGCTTGGGAGTGGCTTCAATCTCCTTATACTATTCAAATTGATTCCTTGAGCTATTGGCTTGAAGAACTTACAGTTGATGTAAATATAGAAACACTACCAAAAACAATTTCTGAGGAACCACTTGGGTGCATCCATGGCTCTTTTATGAGCATTTTGATCCAGTGATGACCCTTTATTTTCCTAGGGTTGTAGAAATTTACCTACAAATACATATATTTTTATTTTGAGGAACATCTCCCTCAGTAACTTAGCTTTTAGATCTGAGGGAGAGGAGCCCACGATCGCACGCCAGAGGGGAAAGGAGCCCACGGTAGTTGCAAGTTTCAGAGGAAGGCAACGGGAGGGTTCTTTTCTTCCTTCTCAGTTTGGGGATTTAGAGTGAGAGTTTAGAAGAAAGGAAAGGAGAGGGGTGATATTGTCCTTTCAAACCATATGGGGCTGTTTTAGGTATTTTGGAAAAAACTAACAGAAATTCTACCACATAACTGTGTTTGCTAATGGTAGGGACTGATTTGGAATTGTTTGAAAAGTCTAGGGGGTGGCATTGAATAAAGACCAAAGTTCAGGGGGTGGCGTTGTAATTTTCCTTTTTTTTTTTTTTTTTTTTCTAATCAAAAGAAAACAAGACACTATTATAGTTACTTAAATTATACATCATGTCCAATTCATATATGAATTGTTTTTTTTTTTTATGTTATAGCCTCCTTGGCTATAGATTTGAATTCCCCCTCATATCTATTGTTAGTTTTAATACAAAATTTGGGGTGGTTGGGATGGTTATCCATCTCTAAATATAATGATATTAGAGTCTTTGGCCATGCATGTAGCAATTGTTCATATTTCTTCTCAAAAAACATTCTAATTTCTTCAGCGTCACTCCATACAACTTTTCACTTCAAAGTCCTTGCCTTCGACATCCCTTTGAGCAGCCATGCCTCCGCCTCACCAATTTTTCCTTTCAATAAATAATTTGTCTCACATAAGATGCACATTTTTTGGAAAACAAAGTAGGTCGCCCAAGCAGATGTATTTACTTTGTAGTAGTTTTTTGTTTATTTATTTCATTTATGTTTCTTGATCATGTGTTAGTGAGGCTCACCTTTTAGCAAAAGGAGCCTCTAGGTTTTCTTTGTCTTGGTTTTGGTGTTGACAAAAAGTGGGAACGGTAAAAAATTGGAAATGGACGGTACGTGTTTTAAACGGTGAAAAAATACAAACAATACGATCAAACAAATGATAAAAAAGTAATAGAGAATGCAAAAAATGGAAAACAAATGGTACGGGTTTTAAACATGTATATTTCAGAAAAATGGACTAGAAAAAACGATAGTATTACTCAAATAAATTGAAGAATTATTACTTGAATACTTGCATCTAATGCTAAAAACAACTATTTTATCAAACATTAATGCATTAATATTCCCACAACCCAATTTAAGTTTCAAGATATATCATCCAACATCAATTCTAAATTCACAACATAGCAAAAAAACAAGTCCAAAGTGTTATTGAGTAATGTGGCTTAGCTATGATGTTCATTGTTGTCAACATAGCTGACACACTCTCAATTTATCACATGCTTAATTGGTGTTGGGAATCATCACTTTAGACACATTTTTCTGTAGATGCATTATTTGTAGCTCAATTTTGGTGTCTGTAACTTGAGTTGAAGTTGATGTCATGATAAATGTAGCCCTTCGAGTTAGCTTTACGTAGGTGAAAGAATCAAGTCGATCGAAGTTCAGGAGAGAGAGAGAAATGGTCAATACGTAAGGCATTGTATTAAACAAGCTAACTGTAAAAAAAAGGGAAAAAAATGGAAACACGTTTAAAAAACATGTGTTAGCACAATGGCCACGCTGCCTTTAAGGGAACACTCCCATGTATAGAGTTTCAGCAAAAATTGACAATTGCTCATAATAAAAGTTTAAAATTTAGTTGAAAGGTCAATTTCTTCTTCTGGTTTACATAATCTAGCAGGTATCTCTAAATTTATAAAAATATTTTAAGCTATGTAAGGTACTGTTCACTGGCACCTATAACTGCTAAAGTGATCATATGATGGGATTTTTGGGTCACAATTACACTTTCACTCTTTGTTGCCAATGTCAAAATTACCCTGCCTTTTGGCCATTTGATGGTAATCATGGTACCGATCATTCATCTTTCACCATGGGTGAAAGAAAACTCGATCCTCAGAAACAAAAAATTGTTGATGAAAGTGTATAGCATAATGACCTATGCATGACTCACTCTTTAATAATGTATGCGAAATCGCCCCCTAAATTCCACATACACAATCCTAAAACTTTTTTCCCCTTTGGGCACATTTGGGAGGATCAAGTTTTCTTCACTTATTGAGAAAGAAGAATTGCTTCACCATTGGTGATATGACCCTTTGTCATCATTAAATCCCACCCCTTATTATATATGGTTAAAAATACCCTTCCCCATAATAAGGATTAATCTCCATAATTACGAGATCCTCACTTCACCATAAGTGATCATAAAGTCTTTTGTGGAATGGCGCATCGAGCTATTTTGCTTAGGGCTTTTAAAAACCCAAGCCCAAATAACCTGAATCCCCTTAGCTGGGTCCAGGCCTCGCCTGACCTTGACTCAGCTAAAAAATCCAACCCTTTCCCACCCTCAAGGCCTGACTTGACTAACCCTAATTGGCCCTAACTAGGGAAGGGGAAAGATGTAAGAGTTGGGATGGAGTAGGGAGAAAAAGAACAAGAAAAATGAAAATGATATTGTTTCTCCTCCATTTTGGCAATATCCCCTCCATATTTTGATGATGGTTAAACATTAACTAAAACAAAACCCCTAACTCCTTTACCTCTTCTATGTATTTAGTTTTCTGAGATTTTTTTCTTAAGACTTTCATTTGTTGCTGCCATATGTAATGACACTTCCTTTGTTGTCTAAACAAAGGGGTTTATACTTCATATAAAATCAAGGTTAAAGTCAGCCCCGCTCAGCCCAAATCCTCAACCCTGGCCCACCCCAACCCTGACTCAGGGCCAAAGATTTTCAGCCTCGACTCACCCTCAGGACAAAAAATCTTAACCCAAACCATCTTTGGGCTCAAGGAGGGTTCGAGCCAACAAGACCAAACTTACACTTTTTTGGATGATATGCCCGTTTGTTGACCAAAAGCTGAAGCTCTATTAAAGCCATCCCAAACCTACTGTTAACACAGCCTGAGAAATTATTAAAGAACCAATTTGATTTGATATTGAGCTGAATAAACATCTTTAAAAATTTCTTTAGAAAAAACACATTGCTTGCTCTCTAGCATGGTCTGAGGAATCAAATTGGATTGATATTGGTCTTGACTGATCTTAATTCTTGGCTAGTATTATATCGATGAATTGATACCAACAATGAGTAAAATAGTAATTTTTTAAAACTTGAAATTAAGAGTATTTTTGTTTGATCTAAATCGGGATCGAATTGATATCAATCTTAATCGTTCCCGATCCTGATCCCAATTCTTTCTTCTCAAACCTTGCTCTCTAGACGTATCTTTCAAACAACATAAAAGGGAAACATTTCCCATAAAATGATGAGTTGGCACAAGTTCAAAGAGGACTAAGGAGAAGAAAGCTGTGACAAGAATATATCTATCACCTTAGCTGGTCTAGACATTCAAGGTGGCTATCAATATTGGATAAGAGAGAACCTCAACATCTAAAGACATTTAATCCTTTGGATTAACATGACAAAAGATATTTTGATCCCCACATCGGGGGTGGGAGTTTAAAGATAATAAGTTTAATCACATGACCTCACCAGTAGAGATTTCTCTCTACTCCACCAATGAAGGAAAACATAATATACCACAACATTATCTTGAATCAAAGTCAAAGACTTTGTGAAGACCCAAAGCCTTTAACATTTGGCAGAGGATGCTTGCCCTACAATTTACTAAGTCTGATGAAACCACTTTTCATATTAAAATCATGATAATTAAATAAATATATTTGATAGAAAAATAAATGGAATTTGTTGTGAATATGGGGTCTGGAGCAGAGCAAGTCAATCAAGCATTTTCTAAGGAACATGTCTATCAACCGGAAGGTCCGCAACCCATTCCAAATGTCTTATTTCCAAATTTCCACCCTACTTCCACCCCATCACCAATCTCACCCACCCTCCAATCACATACCTTGCCCAGCTCAGTTTCTAAAAATCTTCCACACTCCCACCCCATATCAAGTAGGAACCCACTATCTAGCCAGCTCTTCCGAAATCCAAACCCTTTCACACCATATTTTCCCTCACCATTTTTTCTTTACAATGCGTTTTCCCCATTTTGAAAAAGTGAGGGTTTACTATCAGTGTCCAGGTGGGGAGGACCGTCATAACGTATTTAATTTTATCCCCGCATCATGGAGAGATCATTTTTTGATCCGAGCCCATGATCACCTGTAATGAAACAACCTTATCATAGCACTGAAGTCTGCGCTCTTTCAAAAAATTCATCACGATTCATATTTTAGTGAGTGTCGGGACCTTAGATAATATCATGCACCCATTACGCATTTTGACTTAGTATAAGAGATTAGGTGGCCCACTACGCTATAGACACCCACAAGATAGATGGGAAACATGTAAATTGGGAGTGTTGGGAATGCCCCCACATCGACCAACTATGGGATCTTTGCTATTTTCCTCATGCAAAGGCTTTGAGAAAGCAAACTTCAAAGGTATTATCCTGCTATTTAATGGCAAGTATTTTTTCTACTTAAATAATCTCTCTTTTATCAATTGAACTAGGAATTAAAGAATTAAAGAATTATAGTTTCACATCAATTTGTTCAGTTTCTTGATGCCTTTATATATTTCAGGAATTCTATCCACTTAATATCTCGAAATTTTGAATTCGACCCTCGACATGATTTCAAAGCCCAAGTCTTTTCCTTATACTCCCTAGCTAATTATTTTGTGGTATTTGGTTGAACCCTCCAAACAACTTAGGGAAGAAACTGAATCAATCAACATATAATCCATCAGCATATTGTCGGTTACATAAATGATGTATATATTACAAAGATTGAAACTGGTTTCTTTTAAGTAAGTTGGACAGTGTACAATATATGGTTCATATGTACCTGAGAAAACTGAATTCTCTCTAGTAGGTTTAATGTCTACCATGTGGTCCACATGCTCTTCCCCTAGTAACTAATTTCTTTCCTGACCTTACAATTGATATATATATATATATATATTTTTTTTTTTCTTTTTCTAAAACACCTAGAATGACTACACCTATGACTATCTAACTTTAACCTTAGTTAACCCCTACATTACTTATAAAGGTATTATTATTATTATTATTATTATTATTATTATTATTATTATTATTATTATTATTATTTATTTTTTTGTTCTAGTCTTATTGGCCTTTGCCAGTAACCTATATAAGGGTCAACAACAGACCCACGGAGGAGTAGTCAACAGGGGCCCAAGGCCACACTTCTTGAAAAATAAGAAAATTGATGCGAACAAAGTGCCGATGCACTGGAGAAGAGTTGATACCAACCCTTGGAAAGTACTCCATCAAACACTGCAAACCACTAAGCCAAGGCCCAAGTGTTATACTTATTGAAAAAAGTAGATCATGTTACTATTGCAATGCAATCAGCAAGCTTAATAGACATGAATTCGGTGATTTTCGCATGAATACCATTCATTGCAATTTTGTAAATTATCTTACAAAGTATGAAGGGTGAAAGAATCACAAAGGCTCGGTTGCAAGGGAAATTAAAGGGAATGCAAGTGAAAATTTCAAACTTAAAAAAAGACTTTTGTATTCATTGCCCCAAGTGATTGTATAAATTACTTAAACTTCTTATCATATTTAGTAATGATACATTTTACATTTTATAGCAAAAAGATTTGGAAGTAATGATGACAAAAGTTTCTATTTTAAGTTTAAAAATTGTGTGCCACATTTGAGTGTTTCTGTCCAATTGCTACATAGACACAATACAATGTCTCACTCTCAGAGGTGCCCCTTGAGTTCATTTGCTTTTGGTTTAATATGGTTTCTAGAGCACCTCACTTTGAATGAATTGCATTCTTTTCGATATAGTAGGGTACATTGAACACCAACCCAAAGCTGACCGCAAGTGACCTAGTGGTAGTGGCTCGAACCAAGTGTAGGGAAAGAAGGCAATGGCCGAATACGATGTTTAAAACATCCCCCCTGAGATCATCAATGGTAATCCTTTAGAGCTAGTCTCATTCTCTTAAATTTCCCTCATATGTATTGATGGCCTTTTTATAACACTTATTCTTTTTGACAGGTATTTTTTTTTCTGAGAACGGTCCTTGTGCCCAAACATAAGGGCATGCAAGCTTAAGGCACCGTTTGACAATGTTCCGTTTTTTCTACTTTTGTATTTTCTTGTTCCCAGAAACGGAGAAACAACCTAAAAAATGTTTGATTAAGTTGTTCTGTTTCACCCGTTTCTAGAAACATAAATAAAAATTTATGTCTATTTACAATTCTAAAAACGACTTTGAAGAAACAAGTCGGATTTGTTTCGTCATTTCTAGAAACGAATTTGAAAGAAAAAAAAAAAAAGCTGTTGTGCTTGATAAATCTCTCAATATTTAAATCTAAAAGGAGGCAATCGAACCCCCTCTTCCTTTTGGGCATCCGATGATACTATTGGGTTTTTTAGTGGCATTATATTTGCAAAAAAACATTTTGAGAAACAGGTTTATTAAACACTAAAAAATCCGTTTTTGTTTCTAAAAATGTGAAAAATCGTTTCTACTGTTTCCTGACACAGAAACAATAGAAACATTATCAAACGGTGCCTAAGAGGAGTAGGGTGATTATTATGCACCCCATATGTCTATGATGCAAGCCCCTTGGGTAAAAAACATTCACTTTTTTTTTTTTTTTATTAAGAAAGACACCTCTATTTATTTAGATAAATACACTTGTTTAGTACTGCTGTCAAACAACCAAATGAGCCACTATATATCAACTCGTTTTCCTGTATAGGTCCCCATCTTGATTCCCCCCAAGAGACTGTAAGCAAATTTTATTTTTATTTTTATTATTTTTAATTATTTTTTTTTGCAAATGATATGCAAAAATTCAACATCATCAAATATGGTCTCAACAAAAAAGTCACTTCCATGATAGAATCCCATAACGAGTTCACACATGGAGGGGACAATGATTACTTCTTTTCCCACCTAAAGTTTCCTCTTCCAACAGCCTATAATTGGATCCCCAACTGTCCCTTTTCCTAGCTGTAAAAAAAAAAAGAAATAAAGAAAAAAAGAACGCCTTTGAAGACATGGATCATTTATTCTACTCTTTCTTATCCTCAGACTCGTATGATTCTTAAATGCTGGACTTCTCACAGGACCATTCTTTCTTTTGCTTGTGAATGGTCATGGATCTTGACTCATTTTAAGGGAAAGCTAGTTTTTGATTCCGTAGTAAAAGGAACGTTAGTTTTTGATTCTGTAGTAAACTGACATTTCGTGGTGTTTGGTGGGGAACATAATAAGAGGAGATAGATCCATCCCTCCCATTGAGATTAGTCATAAATTTACGAAGAAAAAGAAGAGATTAGTCATAAGGCCATCCCTTTCAGTTAGAAATTGTTGCTTCAGCTTGGGCCTTCCCATTCAGTTCATTCACCCTCCCCAATAGTTTCCTCTCTCTCTCTCTCTCTCTCTCTCTCTCTATTTAAGTTTTGGCTTCATCGGGTTGCAAGTAGAATTAAAGGGAAGAAAAATTTGTAGACTTAAAATAGAAATTTTTGTAATCATCACCTCATGTGGCTATATTATTAAATTTCATTCCATATTTGATTTTAAATTTTGTTTTATATTATTTCCAAAACCCTTTGTTATAAAATATAAAACAAAATCACATGTAAAACATATCATTATTTAATATGCTAAGAAAATTTAGTAATTTATGCAATCACATGAAGTAAGAACTACAAAATTTCTTTTCTAAGTTCAAAAATTTAACTTTTCTTCCATTTAAATTTTCCTTCAATCAAACATAGTTTTTGTGTTGTTGGCTGCCTTTTGTTGCTAACGTATGGTTGGTCTTGTGTTTGTAGGGCTTGTATTTCCTCCTTTTAATATATGTCAATTATTTATTTACTTAAAAAAAAAAGTAGAAGAAGAAGTGAGTTCACACTTGGGATTTTTCGTGTGAGACTAATAATAGTTCATATTTTAGGTTGAATTAAAAAAAAAAAAAAAAAAGGTTCCCTACAACTTAAACCTCTCCCTTTCATGTCATTGTAACTAATATATATATATATATATCCAAAATTCAGGGAAATCGTGATCTCCTGGTTCTGTGTGGTGAGAAGAAAGAGACCGATGCAATACCGTATTCCGATCCAACAAGGAAACAAACACTGGGATAGGTGCGATACCGTACCCAGAACTAATCTATGCAGAATTTAGATAAACAAATAAGAGAAACAAGACTATGAACTCAAAATAAAAATATAAAATAAAAACTGTTTGACTGGATCTATTTTTCAGAATCAAGAGGCACGACTGTAGGCTTTGATATGAAGATAGAACAATAAGCTAGCTATATGCAGATGCAAGTGCAGATGTAGAAATAATGATGCAATTTGAAAATAAACTTTACTAATAATATTTGGAGATCCTTGTTACAAAGGCTTTGGGTAGGTTTAGGTTGAAGGATTTGAGAAGAAGAAGGATGTGTTGATCTTAGTGGAAACTTTGGAGTTTGCTGGTGCTAACCTTTAAGGGCGATCGGACTTGTAAGGGACGATCGGACCTTGGAGTTGTTGTTGATGACCGGCGGAGCACTTAGAAGTCCGACGGAGCTTGAAGATCTTTGAAGAATTCAGAGGAGCGATCCTTCGGGAGCTTCTCTCCCTTAATTCTAATTTTGGGAGAATTTTTACAAGTGCTTTGGGAGAAGGGGAAGTGTCCCCTTTATAGATTAAGGAGACACATTTACATTTCATTTGGGTTTGCGATGCATTTGAGTTTCATTTGACACTATTCTAAATTACATTTGGAACAGTACTAAATTACATTTCATTTGGTACTGTGCACTTGAATTTGGAATACTGTTTAAAGGCACTGTAAGCGTCGAAAGTTGGAGTTGATTTTATCCTTTGATTTGGAACTTTCTATGATCGCATCACGGCATTCCACGTGTCAGGGACACTGTTCTCCGTATTGATTTGATCAAGGGGATTTGTACCATATTTGACTAAGCCTGGTATTGGCCTGACTGTCCTTTAACCTGAGACAGTAACAATACCACCTTTCCCCAGTGAGGTTGTCCGTGGTTATCTGATTAGGCGAGTTTGGGACATCACCAGTCTGCTAGTTTAGAACCGTCTTAGCAAACGTTGTGGACCAAATTAATTTTTGGTTGAAGACTTTGATTTGGAGGTAGCCCGATGAGATTTGCGAGAGGTTACCTCTTTGAATTTGTCTGAGGTTGATGCCTTGGAGCTTGATGGTTCATCAACTGGATCATCCTTATAGGGATCTTGAGCCATTTGTTGGGTGTGGTAGTGGGCCAGCATGGAGTCTTTGATGGAACTTAGGCTGTAAGCCCCGTCACTGGAGCCTTCTTCTTCTTCATCTGAGTCGAAGCCGAGCTCAACGAGGCTAGCCAGAAGGGCATCCTTTTCACTTTTAATACTAGATTTTGAGGAGGTCAACAGGTTCGGGACTGGTTTAAGGCCCGTAAGACTTTGGATAAGCGCCGTCTTTTCGCATTTGGAGACGTCACAGTTATCCCACCATTTGACGTTAAAGATCCGACAAAGGACTGGAGCAACCCAGTCGGGAGTCTGAAAATCATAGATTTCATATTCCCAGAAAAGTATCCATGCTAGGCGATAGTGGAGAAAAACCCGGAGGAGGTCAGGCTGGTGAGGAAATGGAGTGGAGTGTTTACAAAATATTTGGAATAAATTTTGAATTTACGGTGGGAGGATGTCAATCATAGGACCATATTGATCCCACCATCGAGGAAACCAGAGGAGTGTTTGGTTATTAAATTTGTAGTCAAAACAGAAGAACCAGGAATGACGGTTGATCATGTTTTGGAAGCAGAAGGCTTTGTACCAGGCCTCCTGGTAATCAAAGTAGGTGTATCCAGGAGGGTTATAGGTATTGAAAAAACTCTTTGTAGTAAGGGGATGAGTTTGTCAATCTTGAAGGCTGAGGATTTTACAAATTGTTACAGTAGTATGAGTAACCAAAGATTTGTCATTTTTATCAAAATTGAGTTTGAATCTGATCGAGTCAGTATCTACGAGAATGTACTTGTAGAATTCCTATGTTTTTACAGCGGAGGGGGAATGATAATGCCACCCTTGGAAGAAAATCCTTTGAGCTATATTGATGGGTGAATCAATATAATTTTGGAGGGATTCTTCGATGGTGAAGAGGTCTTCTTTGAATGGTTTTTCATGATATTAGCTTTTAAGTTTGGAATCCTGAGCTATTTGGAGGGGCTTGGCCTAGGTTGGTTGAAGGCTGGAGCTTGCTTTGGTCGTGGGTTGGAGGTGACCGACTGTGGCTGAGGAAAGAACCATAGCATGAGAGTATGGTTTGTTGGAGGAGGCCAATTGGGATTGGCTTCTGGTGACAATTTGGTTTGAGGGGGCGGCAGAGGCGCCATGACTGGATTTTGATTTTATAAGGGAATTTGAGGAGGTGGACTCCTTAGGGGGAGCCATTTTGATGATGTTAATTTTTTAAGTCTGGCCCTGTAAGAATTCACGGGTAAGAAAATCAGGGACAGAATTGGATTCTCCTTTAATATAATCAATTTGAAATTCAAAAATGAAAAGTAAAGCTTGCCATCGGGCAAAAATTTGTTTGGATGCAAAATTTGAAACATCATTTTGTAAAACATATTTAGCTGTAGTGCAATCAACATGAATTAAAAATTGTTTATTTAACAATGCATTTTGAAAATTTTGTATGCAAAGGATAATGGATAAGATTTCTTTTTTGATAGTACTATAATTTTTTTTTAGCAGAATTCCAAATGCCTGAAGTAAATTGGACCAGTTGTTCTTTATCTTCAGTTGGTAGTTTTTGTTTGAGAATTCCTCCGTATCCGATATCTGAGGCGTCTGTTTTAACTATTTTGAGAGCCTCAGGTTTGGGATAAATATGCAAGGAATCTCTTTAACCATTCGTTTGATTGTTTGAATGGCAGTGGTTTGAGCCAAAGACCAAGAGGTCGGATTCTTTTTGAGCAGAAGATATAAGGGTTCGGCAATCTTACTTATTTGGGGAAGGAAGTCACGAACATAGTTTAGACTTCTGAGGAACCTTTGTAGTTGGGTTTTTTCTAAAATTTGATCTAGTGATAAATAGTTTAGACTTCTGAGGAACCTTTGTAGTTTGGTTTTTTCTAAAATTTGATCTGAGAATTTATCACCAAAGGCAATGGCACGATCGATAGGGGTTAATGTGCCCTTTTCGATCAAGTGTCCTAAAAATCAGACTTTGGTTAAGAAAAATTCCATTTTTCGTTTGGAGAGGACCAGGCCATTTGATTTAATTATTTGGTAGAAAGTTCTTAAGTGTTTGAAATGTTGTTCTAATGAATCAGAAAAGACTAAAATATCATTAATGCAGATAATAGTAAATTGGCCATCAGTATTGAAGATATCATTCATAATCTTTTGAAATTCACTAAGGGCATTTTTGAGACCGAATGGCATGACATTCAATTCATATAGGCCGAAATGGGTTGTAAAGGCAGTTTCATATTGCTAGAACCCAGATTTCATATCGAATTTTGAAAAGATTTTTTCATGGTAAATCCGTTGTAAAAGGTCCTTTTGGTTAGGGATAGGATATCGAACCCATTGAAGGGCATCATTAAGAGGTTTGTAATTGACAACCAACCTGGGAGTTCCACACTTGATTTCAGTAGCTTTATTAACATAAAAAGCTATACAACTCCAGGGAGAAGTACTAGGCCGGATGAGTTTTTTAGCCAAGAGGTCATTAATTTCAACTTTGCATATTTCTAATAGGTTTTGGTTCATTTGAGCGGGTCGAGCTTTGGTAGGGATTTGGAGGTTGGAGAAGCCCGAAGCATAGGGAAGGGATACTATATGCTGCTTGCGATGCCAAAAGGCATCAGGGATGTCAGAACAAAGGTCTAGTTCAAACTTAGATCAAATTTGGTTAATTTGGTGAATGGTTTTGGGATTTTTAAGTTGTTCAGAGATTCTTTGATGGAGAAGTTCTGTCTTAAGAAAATTTAATTGTTTGGTTTTGTTATCATTTTGGCTAATAGGGATTTGAGCTTGTAAGAAAGGGAAAACAATTTTCTGACTTTGGAATTTTATCGTAATACCATCTTGGGTTTTTTTGAAAGGCTTGATTTTTTTCTAAGAATGGTTGGCCAAGAATTATGGTTTAATCTAGATCTTTTGCTAGGATAAAAGTTTGGGGAAGGCAAAGGCCTCTGTTGCAGACGTGGGTATTTGAAGGTTTATATTGGACATTCAACCCTGACCCATTAGCAGTGTTAAGGCATTGGGTAGTTCGTTCGTAAAACTGGGTTGGAATGGCACCTTTGTTGATGCAATTAAGTTGTGTTCCTGAGTCAACAAGGGCAATGACAAAGAATTTGAATGAAGCATTAATAACCAGAGTTATGTGGATGTACCAATTTTGACAAGTAATGGTAGACACAAAACCAGAAGGGGTTTCAGGATTAGAAGATTCTTGATTTGCAAAAGGATTTGTCAAAGGGTCATTAGTAGGTTCACTGTTTGATGTAAAGGCTTGTTGGTTATGTTGTTGATTAAGAAGGAATAATTGTTGTTTGATATTTCTAATTTCATACTGCAAGGTTGCAGTAGTTGTTTCAAGAGTGTTGATTCGACTGGAGTGGTCGGGGATAGAAGGTTTTGAAGTTTTCTCAAATTTTTGCATAATCTGTTGAAGGTTATAAGGTTGAGGAGTATTTTGTGTGAAAATATTTTGTTTAAGATGTTCAAGACATGCCTTCTTTTGTTCTGGGTCTATCATATTATCAATATATTCGAAAATGTTTAATTGGGGAGATGCTCTAAGCATGCAGACAGATTTTGGGGCACAGTCTTCACAACTTAAACCAATGATGCAAGAATCACAAGTATAGACTTGGAAATTCTTATTATCAGTTGAACTAGAAGTAAAATGCCCAGAGGCTTGGATATGGTTAAGTTTGTGAGTTTCTTCATCAGAGGATGAGGAAGATGTTTCTTGAAATAAGGCAAGGATTTGAGTTTGATCTTGTTCAGATATTTGTAAAGAATTAATTCTTTTGAAAACTCGGCAATACTTAGCAATGTGGCCAGTCTTGCCACATTTAAAGCATCCCTGAGTGTTAAGGTTTTGTTTGAAATCTCTTTGATTTTTAGGTGCCTTGAAAGGCTTTTTGTATTGATTATATTTTGGTTTTGAAGAAGATTTTTGATAAAATTCTGGAGTAATAAAATGTTTGCGAGAAAAATATTTCTTTGATTTTTAAAAATCCTTGTAATATTTACGAGAAGATTTATGTTTGTGTTTTGTTGGAGGTTGAAGAGGAGCAAAATCGAACTGTTCGCAAAAACCTCCCAATTCTCGTTTGTAAAGCTTGTTTTCTTTATTAATTTGCTTTCTTAACCTAATATCAGTACAAAGGGCTAAGCCTTCTTCATGAATTAAGTTAATAATTTGACCGTAAGTCATTTGGTCA
The DNA here is from genome assembly GCF_013358625.1 of Macadamia integrifolia. Classification (NCBI taxonomy): domain Eukaryota; kingdom Viridiplantae; phylum Streptophyta; class Magnoliopsida; order Proteales; family Proteaceae; genus Macadamia; species Macadamia integrifolia. The sequence continues at coordinate 42,848 of NW_024868673.1, read as the reverse complement.
TAAGGGATAATCTCATCATTTTCTTTGCGAAGTCTTTGTTTGATTTTTTCAGAAAAAATGGTTGGAAGACTTGTAAGGAACTTCTCTTTCCAACAGGAAAGATTAGTATCAGGTCTAGTAAGGACTTTGGTCAGGAAAGTGTCTTTGTACCATTTGAAATCATGAAGTTTTTTATATCTAAGGTTTGATAATTATTCGGCAGTTTTATCTTTGAGACGAGAAGGGTTACCTAAGAAGCAATTACCTATGCTGAAAATAAGGGTATTCACAGCATCTTCTATAGGTTCACCTAAGTTGTTGAGAAGGGGGATTCCATCAGGAGCAGTTTGTACTGCAGTTAAAATTTTTGTTTTTTGATCGTTGGTCATGACATAATCCCACCAACCTTTGAGTTGGCCAGTAAAGCCGTAAATAAGTAATGTAGCAACTACACTGTCTTCAATATTCTGAATACGTTGTGCATTGCTGACCATAGTCATTTCTTGTAATTTGTTCATGAGATTATGTTTGGACAGACCATCTATGTTCCATTCATAGATGATGCCACTTTGGTAGGAAGCTTGAGGAGCTTTTCCTCTTGCTTCGATTTGAAGGTCAAGGAAGGCCGGGTGTTGAGTAGAACTTTAACCAATTTGGTTGATTTGAGGGAAGACATCAGATTCATTTTCTGAATCAGAGGAAGAGTCAAAAGAATATCCTGTAATGGTGCGGACACCACGATTAACTGATTCAACCGTAGATTGGTCTGGCAGAGGTGTTTGTGGAGCCTCTAAGGTTGTGAGGCGATGATTAATTTGATCAAGAATATAAGATTTGTTAAGTAACTTTTGTTGTTGTCTTGGAATATTATATGGTCTAAAAAGGGGAATTGAAGGAGAAACCGGAGCTGGAATCAAGGATGAAGAGGCTAGTGGTTTAGGTTGAACAAGGCATTCAACTCGGGAGAGCTGATCGCCGATGGTTTGAAGACTTAAATTTGTAAAATTTAATTGTTCAATTTGTTTTCTATTTGGGTCATCTTGATCAGCAACTTTGAGCGGAGAAGCGACTGTTTCGGTATTTTTAAAGGCATATTTGATACTTTCCACAAGGGGATGGATAACAGTCGTGGTCAGACTGGTACTAAGGGTGTAAGATTTATGGGTAGCAGTTTGGCTACAAACTTGGTTATGCCAGGGGTAATTAATATTGTTATCCTGGGCATAAATATCAAAATAAGTAAAAAAGAAAACATTTGTTTTAAGATTTGTCATAAATCATACCAATTTGTTCTAATTTGGGCTTGTTGTTCAAGATTAAAATTTTTAAAGAACCAATCACGTTTTGGTTTATTTTTGGGTGATTCAAAGTCAGTTCTAAGAAAAGGTTTGTCAATTTGATACTCATTATTAATTTGAATCATATAGACACTAGGGTCACGTTCGGGAGGAGCCACTTCGGAAGGTGTCGGAGATTAGGCTTGGTTCTGATCAGTTTGTTGTTGTCTAGACTAGGAAGACTCAGGTGCAGATGATGATGTGTCATAAGTACCATGGACAACACTTTGGTCGGAATGTATACCAGAAAGGTTTGAAATTGGGGGTGGAGTCCTAAGAGGAGGAATCCAATGGAAAGATTCAGAGGAGGTCGAAGCATATGAGCATGATCTACGAGAACTTTGGTAGATAGAAAGAGGTGGTTGTCTATTGAACCTCAGAGTGACTAATCCATCTGAGTTTTGGGAAATAGACTGGATATTGGTATTTGAAACTTGGGGTGGAATGGCAGTCGTTTGCAGCTGCCATTCAGCAGGGAAAGAGATATCTTTCCACTGAATCAGTTTGGGGTATACAATTTGACCCTGGAGACAATCAGTCTCAAGGTAGAGGGTTTGGCCTTTAGGAGAGCATTTGAGAGCTCAGGGTCTGACAGTCTTCATGGCTTTGTACTTGATACGGTGGATGATGGAAATGGGAACAGACCCATGCATCATCTTATACCCATGGGTTTTGAGGTTGATTTTTAGGGAGTGTAAAATATCGGGGTCTTCTAAAGCTATGGACATGTTTGGGTAAATGTTGAAATGGACAGGTCCATAAAAGAGGCTTGTTTCAATGGATCCCAGAAGAGAATCATTAAAATCAAGAAATCTCTAGTCACGAAGGGCTAACAGAAGGGAAGTGTTAAGTCCTTCACGATAGAGCGGTTTGATGGCAACCTGAACAAGGTCGACATGGACATAATTGAATTTGTGTTTTTGGTAAAGATCTTGTAAAGACCGAGGGTCAAAGAGGGTGATTTCTTTTGTTTCCGGGGTGAAGTTAATGGTTTGTTCAATGGTTTTAATGGTTTCAAATGAAAGCCAATCTTTTTCATAAACTTCTTTTTGTGAGATCTTTGGCATGTCTCATTTTTGAAGTCTTTTGTCAAGATCTGTTATTTGTTCATCATAATGGAGTACATTAGAACTTGTGCTTGCCTCACTTTCCGATCTCATCGACATGGAGCGGGATAGACGACTCATAGTTTGAGATATCTTAAATTAGGGGTAACCTCCTAGATCTAGTCATTTGAAGGGGTATTTCTAACTTAATTTGGGCACAAACGTGGTCTTACATTCTCTTCTGCCACTCCTCCCAAAAGTCCAAAGGCTTATACCTCATCAAAAACTAAAAATAAACGATTATACAAAAGAAAAGAAATCTACAAAAAATAAACCGACTTCACCACCAAAGGCAGATTTCTTTTCTTTTATGTAATCATTTATTTTTAGTTTTTGACGAGGTATAAGCCTTTGGACTTTTGGGCGGAGTGGCAGAAGAGAGTGTAAGACCACGTTTGTGCCCAAATTAAGTTGAAAATACCCCTTCAAATGACTAGATCTAGGAGGTTACCCTAGCTTAAGATATCTCAAACTATGAGTCGTCTATCCCGCTCAATGTCGATGAGATCGGCAAGTGAGGCGAGCACATGTTCTAATGTGCTCCATTATGATGAACAAATAACAGATCTCGACAAAAGACTTCAAAAATGGGACATGCCAAAGATTTCACAAAAAGAAGTTTATGAAAGAGATTGGCTTTCATTTGAAACCATCAAAACCATTGAACAAACCATCAACTTCACCCCAGAAACTAAAGAAATTACCCTCTTTGATCCCAGGTCTTTACAAGACCTTTACCTCAAACATAAATTCAACTATGTCCATGTCGGCCTAGTTCACGTTGCTATCAAACCACTCCATCATGAATGTCTTAACACATCACTCTTGTTAGCCCTTCGTGACCAAAGATTTCTTGAATTCAATGATTTCCTTTTAGGAGCCATTGAAACAAGCCTCTGTTATGGACCTGTCAATTTCAATGTATACCCAAATATGTCTATAGCTTTAGAGGATCCAAATATCCTTCACTCTTTAAAAATCAACCTCAAAACCCACGGGTATAAGATGATGCATAGGTCTGTTCCCATCTCCATCATCCACTGTATCAAATACAAAGCTATGAAGACTGTCAAACCTCGAGCCCTCAAATTTTCTCCTAAAGGACAAACCCTTTATCTTGAGACTGATTGTCTTCAAGGTCAAATTGTTTACCTAAAATTGGTCCAGTGGAAAGACATCTCTTTCCCTACTGAATGGCAACTGCAAATGACTGCTATTCCACCCCAAGTGTCAAATACCAATATCCAGTCTATTTCCCAAAACTCAGATGGTTTAGTTACCCTGAGATTCAATAGACAACCAACTCCTCCTGTCCACCAAAACTCTCGTAGGTCATGCTCAGATGCTTCGACCTCTTCTGATTATTTTCATTGGATTCCTCCTCTTAGGACTCCACCCCTGATTTCAAACATTTCTGGAATACACTCTGGCCCAAATATTGTTCACAGTACCCATGACATTTCGTCTACTCAATCTGAACAACAAACTGACCAAAACCAACCTCATTCTCCAACTCTGTCTGAGGTGGCCCCACCTCAATGTGATCTGGGTGTCTACATGCTTCAAACTAATAATGATTATCAAATTGACAAACCATTTCTCAGAACCGATTTTGAATCACCCAAAAATAAACAAAAACGTGATTGGTTCTTCAAAACTTTTAATCTTGAACAACAAGCCCAAATCAGAACAAAGTGGTATAATTTCATGACAAACCTTAAAACAAATGTTTTCTTTTTTACTTACTTTGATATTTAAGCCCAGGATAACAATATTGACTACCCTTGGCATAACCAAATTTGCACTCAAACTACTATCCATAAATCTTGGACTCTTAGCATCTGTCCAATTACAATTGCTATCCATCCCCCGGTGGAAAGCATCATATATGCTTTTAAAAATACCAAAATTATTGCTTCCCCTATCAAAGTTTCCGAAAAAGAAGACCCAAATAGAAAACAAATTTTAAAAATTTGAGTCTTCAAACCATCGGTGATCAACTTTCCCGAGTTGAATGCCTTGTCTAACCTAAACTGTTAGCCTCCTCATCTATGATTCCGGCTCTGGTTCCTTCTTCAACCCCGCTTTTTAAACCATACAATATTCCAAGACAACAACAAAAGTTACTTAACAAATATTATATACTTGACCAAATAAACCATCGTCTCACAACCTTAGAGGCTCCACAAACACCTTTGCCAAATCAAGCTACTGCTGAATCTGTTGTTCGACAGATTGAGGCTATCTCCAAATATTCTTCTGACTCTTCCTCTGATTCAGGAAATGAGTTTGATAACTTCCCTCAAATCAACCAAATTGAGCAAAGTTCTACACAACACCCAGCCTTCCCTGACCTACAAATCGAAGCAAGAGGAAAAGCTCCTCAGGCTTCCTACCAAAGTGGCATCATCTATAAAAGGAACATAGATAGTCTGTTTGAACATAATCTCATGAACAAATTACAGGAAATGATTATGGTCAGCAATGCACATCGTATTTAAAATACTGAAGATAGTGCAGTTGCTACTTTACTCATCTCTGGCTTTACTGGCCAACTCAAAGGTTGGTGGGATTATGTCCTAACTGACGATAAAAAAATAGAAATTTTAACTGCAATACAAACTGATGGGACCTCCCTTCTCAATCACATAGGTGAACCTATAGAAGATGCTGTGAATACCTTTATTTTCAGCATAGCCAATTACTTCTTAGGTAATCCCTCTCGTCTCAAAGATAGAACTGCTAAACAACTATCCAACAGTAGGTGTAAAAAACTTCATGATTTCAAATGGTACAAAGACACCTTCCTGACCAAAGTTCTTACTAGACCTGATGCAAATCTTCCTTGTTGGAAAGAAAAATTCCTTACAGGTCTTCTAACCCTTTTTTTTGAAAAAATTAAACAAAGACTTAGAAAAGAAAATGATGGGATTATCCCATATGATCAAATGACTTACGACCAAATTATTAACTTAATTCATGAAGAAGGTTTAGCCCTTTGTACTAATATTAGGTTAAGAAAACAAATTAACAAAGAAAATACGTTTTACAAACGTGAATTAGGTGGGTTCTGTGAGCAATTCGATTTTTCTCCCCTTACACCAACCACAAAACATAAACACAAATCTTCATGCAAATATTACAAGGATTTTTAAAAATCTAAGAAATATGTTTCTTGCAAACCTTTTACAACCCCGAATTTTATCAAAAATCTTCTTCTAAACTAAAATATAATAAATACAAGAAGCCTTTCAAGGCACCTAAAAATCAAAAAGATTTTAAACAAAACCCTGATTCTCAAGGATGCTTTAGATGTGATAAGCCTGACCACATTGCCAAATATTGTCGAGTATCCAAAAGAATTAATTCTTTACAAATATCTGAACAAGATAAAACTCAAATCCTTGCTCTTTTCCTTGAAACTTCCTCTTCGTCTTTTGATGAAGAAACTTACAAACTCAACCAAGTTCAAGCCTTCGAGCACTCTGTTTCCAGTTCAACTGATAATGAGAATTTTCAAGCCTGTGCTTGTGATTCTTGCATTATTGGTTTAAGTTGTGAAGAATGTGTTCTCAAATCCGTCCGGATGCTCAGAGCATCTCTCCAAACAAATATTTTCGAATTTATTAACAACCTGACAGACCCAAAACAAAAGAAGGCCTATCTTGAACACCTTAAACAAAATATCTCTACTCAAAATACTCCCCAACCTTATATCTTCAACAAAGAATGCAAAAGTTTGAAAAACTTCCAAAACCTTCTACCTCTGACCATTCCAGTCAAATCAAAACTTTGGAAAAACTACTGTAACCTTGCAGTATGAAATAAAAAATATCAAACAACAATTGTCTCTTCTTAATCGATAACAAAACCAACAGGCTTCTACTTCTAATATTGAAGCGGTTCCAAATGAACCTTTTTCAAATCCTTTTTCTAATCGAGCACCTTCTGATTTAGAACCACCTTTTGGTTTTGTATCCACTATTACTTGTCAAAATTGGTATATTCACATAACTTTTGTGATTAATGCCTCATTCAAATTTTCGGCCATTGCCCTTATTGATTCAGGAGCCTAGCTCAATTGCATCAACGAAGGTGCCATCCCAACCTAGTTCTATGAAAGAACGACCCAATGCCTCAACACTGCTAATGGGTTTAGGTTGAATGTTCAGTACAAATTATTAAATACCCATGTCTGCAATGGTGGCCTATGTCTTCCCCAAACCTTCATCCTAACTAAAGATCTCGATCAAACTATAATTCTTGGCCAACCATTCCTAGAGAAAATCAAACCTTTTAAAATAACTCAAGATTGTATTACAACAAAATTTCAAGGTTAAAAAATTATTTTCCCTTTTTTATAAGCTCAATCCCCTATCAATCAAAATATTAACAAAACTAAACAATTAAATTTTCTTAAAAACTGAACTTCTCCATCAAAGAATCACTGAACAACTTAAAAATCTCAAAACCATTCACCAAATTAGTCAAATTTGGTCTAAGTTCGAACTTGACCTCTGTTCCGACGTTCTCGATGCTTTTTTGGCATCGTAAACAGCATATGGTAACTCTTCCTTATGCTTCTGAGTTTTCTGACCTCCAAATCCCTACCAAATCTCGACCCGCTCAAATGAACCAAACCCTCTTAGAAACATGCAAAACTGAGATTAATGACCTCCTGGCTAAAAAACTTATTCGGCCAAGTACTTCTTTATAGAGCTGTACAGGCTTTTATGTTAATAAGGCTATCGAAATTGAACGTGGAACTCCTAGGTTAGTTGTTAATTACAAACCTCTCAACGATGCCCTCCAATGGGTCCGTTATCCTATTCCAAACCAAAAAGATCTTTTACAACGAATTTACCAATAAAAAATCTTTTCCAAATTTGACATGAAATCTGGATTTTGGTAGATCCAGATTCATGAAAAGGACCGATATAAGACTGCCTTTACAACTCCTTTGGCCTTTATGAATGGAATGTCATGCCATTCGGCCTAAAAAATGCTCCCAATGAATTTCAGAAAATTATGAATGACATCTTTAATTCCTATGGATAATTTACAATTGTCTATATTGATGACGTTCTAGTTTTCTCTGAATCAGTGGACCAACACTTCAAACATTTAAGAACCTTTACCAAATTATAAAATCCAATAGCCTTGTCTTTTCTAAAAGAAAAATGGAAATTTTTCTTACTAAAGTCCGTTTTCTCGGCCATCTGATCGAAAAGGACATCTTGACCCCCATCGATAGAGCTATATCCTTTGGTGATATATTTCCAGATCAAATATTAGATAAAACACAATTACAAAGGTTTCTTGGGAGTCTTAATTATGTTCGAGACTTCCTTCGCCAAATTAGAAAGATTTTTGAGCCCTTATATATCAGACTAAAAAAGAATCCTGCACCTTGGTGCTCTGCTCAGACCAGTGCTGTCCAGACAATTAAAAAATTAGTCAAAAAATTTCTTTGCCTATTCATTGCAAACCCTGAGGCTTTTAAAATTGTTGAGACCGATGCCTTAGACTTTGGATATGGTGGAATTCTCAAACAGAAACTCCCCAATGATAACAAAGAACAACTAGTTCAATTCACTTCTGGTATCTGGAATTCTACTAAAAAAAATTACAGTACCATTAAAAAAGAAATCCTTTCTATTGTTATTTGCATCCAAAAGTTTCAAAATGCATTGTTAAATAAACCATTTTTAGTTCATGTTAATTGCAATGCAACTAAATATGTTTTACAAAATGATATTTCAAATCTTGCATCCAAACAAATTTTTGCCCGATGGCAAGCTTTACTTTCTAGTTTTGAATTTCAAATTGATTATATTAAAGGAGAATCCAATTCTGTCCTTGATTTTCTTACCTGTGAATTCCTACATGGCCAGACTTCAAAAATAAACCTCATCAAGATGGCTCCCCCTAAGGAGTCCACCTCCTCAAATTCCCTTGTAAAATCAAAATCCAGGTATGGCGCCTCTGCCGACCCCTCAAACCAAATTGTCACCAGAAGCTAATCCCAATTGGAGTTGTCACACCCCATTCACACCGAACTGGGCCAGTGATCGGATTAACACCTGTTAACCCAAACCTGTCAGGATCATCTTATACTGTATTCCATCACAGCATACACACAACTAATAAAAACTTATCAGATCAACGGAAGACTAGGTTTACCTGTGAATATTCCCATAATACTTGATACCCGAATTGTGATACAATAGTTATATACATGTGGGCCCGAAGGCATGATATCTACACAATAAAAGTACAATTCACATATCAAGTACATAAAAGAAACCATCAAAAATCAGAGTACACATCTCGGCTCGGTATCAAAGGCTAGAGTTCAGCTCGGCATCAAAGGTTGAGCCCAACTCGGCATCACATGGTAGAGCTCAGCTCAACCTCAAAAGTGGAGCTCAGCTCAGCATCAGAACTGCGGTCCCGCAGCACAACTCTCGCACGAGCAGTCAGTGTCGTGCTCTAACTCCTCAGGGGCCCACCAGTCCTCTTCAGGGAACTCAACCGTGGGACCCGCCCCGTGCTCTTCAGATGGATGACCTGTAAAATCATCTAAAAAAGGGTGCACACGTGGGATGAGCTCACTAGCTCAGTAAGTGGAAAGATGGACCACACAGCAGTCCACACAACAAACACAATCATATGCACTACATGCTATGCAATACATTTTAAATCACATCCACCTAAGCAACATTACTAAGTCTTTGGTTTAGTGCTACTACAGCCATTGTGACGTATACTCTGGGTACGAGCCACGAACTCCATCCTACGATATGCCCATAGGGCTGTCGGAGAAGGCCCACCGTGAGTACTCGAAAAATAAAAACATGCTGACCACCGGCTCTCAACAGAAAAGTAAATGACTGAAATTAAAGGTGCTGACTCCAGCTATTTAAAAGCAGTACGATTGGCCCTCCTGAATATACCACCGGGGTTATCGACTGTCCTAATGACCTGCCGGGCGTTATGTCTAACCGCCACAGTGACCCGACAACCGCGACCACTGCTTCCCTCCAAATGGTAACCTAACACCTTAACCCCTGTTGGGAAGGGTCATAGCACCGGAAGGTGAAAATCCTAAATCGCATGCTCCTACATGACAATAGTACGATTGTATAGTACCACCGCGTCCCATACCACGGGCCACCAATGCACTCATTTCTAAGCCGACTACGGCATCTAGTCTATTAATGCATTATGCACAATGATGTCAACATTCATCACATAAGCATCTCATAACTTGGCATTTAAAAGGTAAACATAGCACACATGCACAACAATGTGAGGATGACTAATCTACATAGCATTTTCATGATGGCATGACTAGACTAGATACAATTAAATGAATGCCAAACAATGCCTTGAAACAAGGCCAAACTTCCTCTCCCCACTTACCTATAGTGTACAAGGATTCCCGTTTGGTACGGGTGATATTCGGTGCGAGAAGCGTCGGATTTGGTGAACCTAACATGAGTGAGCGGGGTTAGTATTTCACCATTTTAGAATCAAAATTTACACGATCCAATGACACGATCATGTTTAGAATCCTAAAAGAAGGTCACACGTCCGATTCGGGCCCAATCGGACGAAAAAATCACATTCGGAGCCTCTCAGGTGGGTCAGACAGCCCACCTGTCTGGCCCACCGGTCTGAACCTGCGGGCAGGTTGGCCTGTCGGTCTGGCCGTTGATTGGGCCAGGGGGCCTGCTAAGACCGACGGGCAGGGTGACCCACCGGTTAGCCCATCGGTCTGGCCCACCGGTTGTGCTCAAGGGCCCTGCCCTCTCAGGCGGGTGCCCAAAGGCGGGCCAGATGGTCCACCAGTCTTGGTGGGAAACCTGCTGTTTCTTCCCAACTTCCTCCATTATTTGGGGATTCAAATGGGGCTTTTCCAAACTCATTCTTCACACTTTCAAAGTCTTATAGGATGGTTCTAATCTAGATCTAGGTTAGATTTAAGGAATGGGAAGCCATCTTACCTTCTTTGCTCAAGAACACCTTCAAAACCCCAAAATCACTTCAAATCCACAATGCTTCTCCAACCTTGTAAATACTTCTTCAAATCCTTCAAGATCAACACATAAATCATCTATTAAACCTTAGATTCATCATTTCAAAGGGGATTTACAAGATCTCAAGAAACCCTACTCGAATCAAGGGTTTTACTTGGGTATGGTGAATGTTTAAGGAACCCAACTTTGCTTACCTCTAAATGTAGATCTAGTGTTGAAGATCACTCTTCCGGCGCCGGAATGGGGAGATCAAGCCTCGGCGCCGCTGAAATCCATCTCTTCTTCCTCTTCCTTCTCTTCTCTTCTTCTTTCCTTTCCTTTCTCTCTCCTCTTTACTATCCTCACCAACGTACGAGTGTCATAAATGAAAAAGAAAAGAAAATCATAAATGCTATATATATACTTCTTAATTAACTACTAATTCACATGGATGGGTCACTCAGGTGGGTGGATGCGCCCACCTGTCCGCCCACCTAAGGGCCAAAACTTGGGATTTCGACAGAGTTCGGGCCTCGGCGCGAACCCCACCCTTGGCATACGATGTAATATACGTATGCACCTAAATATACGGCTACATACCTGCTTTATCCGTACATGGCCTTATGATAGGTGTATGTACACGGCTTGGGTATTCCCGTCTCTTCTGGCACTGGCTCGAACTTGTCAGGCCAGCCGGTGTTTAAGGTCACCCTTGCCATCATAGTCCATAAGGAACCCGCTCTAACTCTCTCCGGTTCGGGCCCTGCATAGTTAAACTGGGTCAACTGTGAAATCAGACCGGGTTTAAGAAGTAGGGTATTACAGGCCTCCTTCAATAAACTATACTCTCATGCTGTGGTTCTCTCCTCGGCCATAGTCGGTCACCTCCAACCCACAACCAAAGCAAGCTCCAGCCTTCAAACAACCCAGGCTAAGCCCCTCCAAACAGCTCAGGGTTCCAAACTTAAAAGCCAATATCATGAAAAACCATTCAAAGAAGACCTCTTCACCATCAAAGAATCCCTCAAAAATTGTATTGATTCCTCCATCAATATAGCTCAAAGGATTTTCTTCCAAGGATGGAATTATCATTCTCCCTCCGCTGTAAAAACACAGGAATTCTACGAGTACGTTCTCGTAGATACTGACTCGATTAGATTCAAACTCAATTTTGATAAAAATGACAAATCTCTGGTTACACACACTACTGTAACCATTTGCAAAATCCTCAGCGTTCAAGATTGACAAAATCATCCCCTTACTACAAAGAGTTTTTCCAATACCTATAACCCTCTTGGATACACCTACTTTGATTATCAGGAGGCCTGGTATAAAGCATTCTACTTCCAAAGCAGGATCAACTGCCATTCCTGGTTTTTCTGTTTTGACTGCAAATTTAATAATCAAACACCCCTCTGGTTTCCTCGATGGTGGGATCAATATGGTCCTATGATTGACATCCTCCCACCGCAAATTCAAAATTCATTCCAAATATTTTGTAAACACTCCACTCCATTTCCTCACCAGCCTGACCTCCTCCGATTTTTTCTCCACTGCCGCCTGTCATGGATACTTTTCTGGGAATATGAAATCTATGATTTTCAGACTCCCGACTAGGTTGCTCTAGTCCTTTGCCGGATCTTCAATGTCAAATGGTGAGATAACTGTGACGTCTCTAATTGCGAAAAGACGACGCTTATCCAAAGTCTTAAGGGCCTCAAACCAGTCCCGGCCCTTCCAACCTTCTCAAAATCTAGTATCAAAAGTGAAAAGGAAGCACTTCTGGCTCGCCTCGCTGAGCTCGGTTCTGATTCAGATGAAGAAGAAGAAGGCTCCAGTGACGGGGCTTACAGCCTAAGTTCCATCAAAGGCTCCATACTGGCCCATTGCCCTACCCAACAAATGGCTCAAGATCCCTATGAGGATGATCCAGTTGATGAACCATCAAGCTCCAAGGCATCAACCTCAGGAAAATTCAAAGAGGTAACCTCTGGCAAATCTCGTCGGGCTACCTCCAAATCAAAGTCTTCGACCAAATAATAATTTGGTCTACAACGTCTGCTAAGACGGTTCTAAACTAGCGAACTGGTGATGTCCCAAATTCACCTAGTCAGATAACCACGGACAATCTCACTGGGGAAAGGTGGTACTGTTACTGTCCCAGGTTAAGGGACAGTCAGGCCAATACCAGGCTCGGTCAAATATGGTACAATTCCCTTGATCAAACCAATATGGAGAACAGTGTCCCTGACACGTGGAATGCCGTGGTGCGATCATAGAATATTCCAAATCAAAGGATAAGATCAACTCCAACTTTTGACGCCTACAGTGCCTTCAAACAGTATTCCAAATTCTAGTGCATAGTACCAAATGAAATGTAATTTAGTATTGTTCCAAATGTTATTTAGAATAGTGTCAAATGAAACTCAAATGCATCACAAACCCAAATGAAATGTAAATGTGTCTCCTTAATCTATAAAAGGGACACTTCCCCTTCTCTCAAATCACTTGTAAAAATTCTTCCAAAATTAGAATTAAGAGAGAGAAGCTCCCGAAGGATCGCTCCTCTGAATTCTTCAAAGATCTTCAAACTCCATCGGACTTCCAAGTGCTCCGCCGATCTTCAACAACAACTCCAAGGTCTGATCGTCCCTTACAAGTCAGATCGCCCTCAAAGGTTAGCACAAGCAAACCCCAAAGCTCCATCAAAGTTCTAACTACCCTTCTTCTTCTCAAATCCTCCAACATAAGCCTACCCAAGCCTTTGTAACATGGATCTCCAAATATTATTAGTAAAGTTTATTTTCAAATTGCATCATTATTTTCTACGTATCATCCTGCATATAGCTAGCTTCTTGTTCTATCTTCAGATCAAAGCCTACAGTCATGCCTCTTGATTCTGAAAAATAGATCCGGTTAAGCAGCTTTTATTTTATATTTTTATTTTGAGTTAATAGTCTTGTTTCTCTTATTTGTTTTTCTAAATTCTGCATGGATTAGTTCTGGGTACGGTATCGCACCTATCCCAATGTTTGTTTCCTTATCGGATCGGAGTATGTTATTGCACCGGTCTTGTTCTTCTCACCATAAAGAACTAGGAGATCACGTTTTCCTTGGATTTTGGTGTAGATCGATTCTGTTAAATTGGATATATATATATATACACAATGGTGGGAAAAATATTGTAAAACCATTTTTTTAGTAGCTCCTCAAGGTAAAAGGACTCGCACAGACCTAATGAAAGTAACTCAAAGCCCATCACATAAACATTTACAAACCTATTATCTCCTATAGGACCCGATGGTCATTCGGTTAGTCTCTATATCTTATGGACATGTTTTCTCAACCTCAATCTATAGGGATGAGCTTCTAGTTTATTGGTAGGTTACTAGATGATAGAGGCTCGAGCGTAAGTTCAGGGATAATTGATGATTCGACCCTCCTAATTTCCACATTTTTGAAACTAATAATAGTTAATAGTTGTCGTATTAGAATAAGTGTGGTCCGGTGTTTTGGGTCTCTTGTTTGGCCCCTTAGTGCAAACCACCTTCCACCAAAAAAAAAAAAAAAAAAAAAAAACCC